>NC_056447.1:55477370-55489870 GCF_018296145.1 Oncorhynchus tshawytscha | reverse complement strand
CCTCTGCAGATTCAGAGCTGGGAGTTCCCTCAGACTCATTGCTGCTGTAGTTGGAGTCTGTTCTCCGGCGGCCTGGTTTATCGGTGATCTGGTTTAGACACCAAACCAATAAGTTATTTTCATACAGACCTAATGTATGCAGTGGTTTAAGCCACTGAAATCCAGGCTAGGAAAGCGGCAGTGTTACTTAACTGTCCAACCAAACCAAGATCGGTATATTATTATTATTCAAAATCCCAAGAGATGGCTAATCCAAAAAAAATCTAAACATACAATTAATAATGTTTAGATGCTGTTTTACCCACTTCATATGTATATCCTGTATTCTGGTCAACATATACAGTGGGGCAAAAAAGTATTTAGTCAGCCACCAATTGTGCAAGTTCTCCCACTTAAAAAGATGAGAGAGGCCTGTAAATGTCATCATAGGTACACTTCAACTATGACAGACAAAATGAGAAAAAAAATCCAGAAAATCACATTAAACATTTAAAAAATCCTACAATGTGATTTTCTGGATTTTTTTCTTCTCATTTTGTCTGTCATAGTTGAAGTGTACCTATGATGAAAATGACAGGCCTCTCTCATCTTTTTAAGTGGGGGAACTTGCACAATTGGTGGCTGACTAAAAATACTTTTTTGCCCCACTGTACGTTGGGAAACGTAAGATAAATAGCTTTGAGTGTCAGTATGAGATGGATAACAGCATTCCAACCCCCTGCGTGTGAATAAACATCTATTCTCTAAGGTCTATAATGCTTCATATAACTCATCTTACCACACTGATAGTCATCTCTTCTTTCAGGTCAGCGTGTCTCTCTTTTAGACGTGTGTATTCACTCAGCAGACTCTGGTAGTGGTCACGCTCCTCACGGATATCACTCTCCAGCTGCATACCGACTTTAGTCTGGGCTTTGCTCTCTGGACAAAGGGAACAGAGAAGTGTTCATTAGGCAACAAATGGAAGACAACAGACGGAAAAAATGGAGGAGTAAAATGGACTTGTCCAATTAAAAAAATACTTATATAAAATGCAAAACGTTTTTTTTATATATAATATTTTTTTTACTGTGTGCCATCATGAACATGACCCCTGTACTGTACCTGCGATCTGTTGTCTCTGTTCCTGGATCAACTGATTCATATCCTCTTTCTCCGTTATCAACGAGCGGTTGTTCTCATTCAACTCTGACACCACCTAGTGGCCGGAAGAGGGAACCACATTAGTGGACACTTGTTTCCATGGCTCAGTACAGCATGGTGCTGGCAACATCAGGCTTGGAAGTTACATTCGTAATATAATGTGTCAGTGACCTTGACAGTTTTCTAAGTCGCTTTGGAGAAACGACCGTATTAGCTCTACCTTCTCCGTCTAAGTTAGTAGGTGAATGCAGCAGTTGCGTTACCTTCTCAGTGTCCACCCTGTATGTCCTAGCCTCCTCCTGTATGGCCTCTTTCTCCTCCCTGGTAGTCTCCAATTCCTGACGGAGGAATGACAGCTGTTCCAGGAGGGAGGGTACCCCGTCTGCTTTAACTCTGCTCTCCTCCTCTGCCACGCGCAGTCGCTCCACCTCTCCACCCAGTCTCTCGCTCTCCGCAGCCCGGGACCGCTCCACAGTACGCAACCTCTCACTGAGCTCTCTGTTCTCCTTGTGCTGCAGGAGGGAGGGACACACACACACACTGAGGGTTTACATGTGACAAACAACCAGCATTACCTCATGAAACAATGTCCTGTTTTCAACTGGGGTCAATACTGAAGTAAACAGATATTTCTAAGGAGACAGTGGTGCGTGTCTCGAAAGAGTAAGATTTCCAAAATATTCATTACTCAAAATAAACATGAAACCAGACTGCCTGGTCTCACTTGTTCATTTAGTTGTAGTAGTACTACTATTTGTAGCTTTCAATGCAGGAAGTGCCTACGTCCATACAGGAAGTGCCTACGTCCATACAGGAAGTGCCTACGTCCATACAGGAAGTGCCTACGTCCATACAGGAAGTACCTACGTCCATACAGAAAGTGCCTACGTCCATACAGAAAGTGCCTACGTCCATACAGAAAGTGCCTACGTCCATACAGAAAGTGCCTACGTCCATACAGGAAGTGCCTACGTCCATACAGGAAGTGCCTACGTCCATACAGGAAGTGCCTACGTCCATACAGGAAGTGCCTACGTCCATACAGAAAGTGCCTACGTCCATACAGAAAGTACCTACGTCCATACAGAAAGTACCTCACCTACAGGAAGTGCCTACGTCCATACAGGAAGTGCCTCTGCCATACAGGAAGTGATCTTGTTCTCCCAGGAAGTGCCTACGTCCATACAGAGCTCCATACAGAAAGTGTCCATACAGAAAGTACCTACGTCCATACAGGAAGTGCCACCCATACAGGAAGTGCCTTCCTACAGGAAGTGCCCTCCATACAGGAAGTGCCATACGTCCACACAGGAAGTCTACGTCCATACAGAAAGTGCCACGGCCCATACAGAAAGTACCTACGTCCATACAGAAAGTACCTACACCCATACAGGAAGTGCCTAGCAGCTGGATGGTGGCCATACAGGAAGTGCCTACGTCCATACAGGAAGTGCCTACGTCCATACAGGAAATGCCTATGGCAATACAGAAAGTACCTACGTCCATACAGAAAGTACCTACGTCCATACAGGAAGTGGTGGTTACAGAAAGGTCCATACAGAAAGTTTACGTCCATACAGAAAGTAACGCACCTACAGAAAGGTCTATCCATAAATACACATCACCTGTTCGTCCACTTTCCTCTGCAATTGCATGATCTTGTTCTCCATGCCGACGTTGAGCTTCTTGAAGTGTTCTACAGAGCGAGCCTCCACCCTTAGCTTCCTCAGTTCCCTCCTGGCAGCCATGCGTCTCACACAGCTCTGGAGATATACCACGGCCCTCAGAGAGCGTCTGCACCTCCGCCTGGCCAGCCAGCCTCTCACCCACTTCTGGATGGTGAGAACCTTGTGTTCGTACAGCAGCTGGGGGAAGCAGAGAATGGTGGTTGAGGTGAGTTTTCTTCTTACTGTGTAAAGCACCTGGAAAAGGTCTATATAAATACAAATCACTGTTGTAGACCCGAGTCGTGTTTCAGTGGGTTCTAAACACAAGAAAACGGTCTGAAACAGGGAGGTACTATCTGAACCAATTAAAAATGTTTTCCCCTGCTTTTCGTTTTGATATGTTGTGCCCTGAATGAACCCGACCCCTGAATGGACACGACCCCTGAATAAACCCGACCCCCTGAATGAACCCGACCCCTGAATGAACCCGACCCCTGAATGGACCACGACCCTGAATAAACCCATCCCTGAATGAACACGACCCCTGAATGGACCCGACCCCTGAATGGACCCGACCCCTGAATGGACCCGACCCCTGAATAAACACATCCTCTGAATGAACACGACCCCTGAATGATCGACTGTGTGTAGAGAAGTGTGTTTTGAATTTTGGAGCAGGTCGGGGGTGTGTTGGATACCTTGCGGTAGGTCTGTCTGGCCTGGTAGGCCCGTAGCAGACGCTGCATGGTGATGGATGCAGACCTCTGCTGCTGGTAGCGTCTCCTGGCCACTAACATACGCTGGTTCTTCTGGATGATAACCGCTGCTCTGGTCCTCCTCAGGAACGCTACCAGACTGAGAGAGGAGAGAGAAGAGGAGAGAGACAGAGAGAGAGAGAGACAGAGAGAGAGGTGAGAGAGAGAGAGACAGAGAGAGAATGTGAGAGAGAGAGAGAAGTGAGAGAGAGAGAGACAGAGAGAGAATGTGAGAGAGAGAGAGAAGGTGAGAGAGAGAGAAAGAGAGAATGTGAGAGAGAGAGAGAGACAGAGAGAGGGAGAGAGGAGGGAGAGAGAGAAGAGATGAGAGAGAGAGGTGAGAGAGAGAGAGAGAGAGAGAGACAGAGGTGAGAGAGAGACAGGGAGAGGTGAGAGAGAGAGAGAGAGAGAGACAGACAGACAGAGAGAGAGGTGAGAGAGAGAGAGAAGGTGAGAGAGAGAGAGAAGAGAAGGTGAGAGAGAGAGAAGAGAGAGGAGAGAGAGAGAGAGAGAGGGAGAGAGAGAGAGAGAGAGGGGAGAGAGGGAGAGAGAGAAGAGAGGGGAGAGAGAGGAGAGAGGGGAGAGAGAGAGAGAAGAGAGGGGAGAGAGAGAGAGAAGAGAGGGGAGAGAGAGAGAGGGTGAGAGGAGGGAGAGAGAGAAGAGGGGAGAGAGAGGGTGAGAGAGAAAAGAGGACAGAAAGAAAATAGAGGGTGAAAAAGGGAGAAAGAGAGAGAGCATGAGGCGAGTGAGGTTGAGAGAGACAAGAGAAGAGAGAGAGAGAGGGAGAGAGAGACAAGAGAGGAGAGAGAGAGACAAGAGAGGAGAGAGAGAGACAAGAGAGGAGAGAGAGACAAGAGAGGAGAGAGAGAGACAAGAGAGGAGAGAGAGAGACAAGAGAGAGACAAGAGAGAGAGAGACAAGAGAGGAGAGAGAGAGAGACAAGAGAGGAGAGAGAGAGACAAGAGAGAGAGAGAGAGAGACAAGAGAGGAGAGAGAGAGACAAGAGAGGAGAGAGAGAGAGACAAGAGAGGAGAGAGAGAGACAAGACAAGAGAGGAGAGACAAGAGAGGAGAGCGAGAGAGAGAGAGACAAGAGAGGAGAGAGAGAGAGGTGAGGGGGAGTGAGAGAGTCAGAGATAATACACCTAAAGGCCAGATGTCTGACTCTATTAATGATCAGGCTTCCCACTCTTTAGACACAACTAATTCCAGGACTTTTCAGGTCTACAGATTAGAATGTTCATGACACACATACAGGGTCGTCACTAGGTACCACAGCCACACTCCATGCCTACTTCTACAATCAATCTTCTTAAAATGTGATTTTAAACGTAACCCTACTGCTAACCTTATGCCTAAACTCTACATTTTGTCTTTTTAATGAATTTTTCCAATATAGTCCATTTTGACTATGTGGAAACTAGTGGACACCTACACACAGTGGGAAAAGCAATGTGGGGACAAATTACAGTAAAACAATGATTCGATACTGTACGTACATCGATTGCATTCCCTGTCTTTCCCTCTCTGGAAGGTATATAAATGAATAGTATAGTATAGGTATATGAAACCCTGTGAGGTTGTAGTCTCTCCACTCACCAGCGCGCCTGGTAACCTCGTGTGTTTTTCTGTATGGTGATGGCAGCTTGTCTCATACGGAGATACCTCTTCCTGGTCAGCCAACATCTGATCGTCTTCTGGATACGAACGCACGCCTTCTTCAGTTTATCAGAACGCAGCTTCTCTAGATAGGCCACCTGACCCGCCCTGAAGAAGATCTTGCTCTTTCCAAACTGGTATTTGTCCTGGTCCTTGGAGATAAGAGGGTTGTTGAGCATTTTAGTACACTTATTGTTATTTGACCCTGTTGGTCATCTATGAACATTTGAACATCTTGGCCATGTTCGGATCTAACCTCCTGTTGGTCATCTATTAACATTTGAACATCTTGGCCATGTTCTGTTATAATCTCCACCCGGCACAGCCAGAAGAGGACTGGCCACCCCTCATAGCCTGGTTCCTCTCTAGGTTTCTTCCTAGGTTCTGGCCTTTCTAGGGAGTTTTTCCTTGCCACCGTGCTTCTACACCTGCATTGCTTGCTGTTTGGAGGGGTTTTAGGCTGGGGTTTCTGTACAGCACTTTGAGATATCAGCTGATGTAAGAAGGGCTTTATAAATACATTTGATTTGATTTAACCATTGTTTGTTTGGTATCTATGCTACCTTTCTATCCAGTCTGGATACAAACTGGATGGAAGTAATTGAAGTAGACAGTTTGTGTGTGGAATTATGGCATATATCGGTGCAGGTTCCCATATCGATCGTGGACACAGGTCATAGCTCATTTGGAGAGAGAGGGCTATATGAATCCACTCACCCAGTATGGAAGGAGGTGGAGTAGAGTGAAGGTGTGAGTTTTTGATTGTAATCCGGAGAGAGGGATGTATTGCATAAAGATACGCCTAACCTTTTAAACAGAAATGAAGGAGGATCTAGGGTTGTGGTATGATGGATATGACCAGGTCTTGGTCGACACCCTAGTACGGTTCTGGGTAGAGGAGTTTAGGCCAGTATGGTAAAGCTGTTCACATACCATGGTAAGATATATCCATTTATATATTTTGTACACTCTGTCCCTACTGTGACCCATCTCTCCAAGTCAGGTCAATTCCTGAACCCTAAGGCCTGACCTCTAACCCCTGACACTTCCTACCTGAACCCATTTCTCCAGGACGTTCCTGCAGGTCTGCTTCCTGTCTGAGAGAATGTCCTTCAGTTTCATCAGAACCCGGTACCGGTTAAAGAACTCCTGGTAGGTCCACCTGTCCACAGGTACAGGTGAGGTGAGGAACATATGCTCCCAATTCTGTCGTTACGGGAACAGGCTGTGGGAACACTTTGTGACGTGTGTGTGTGTGTGTGTGTGTGTGTATAGAGAAAGTTGAATGCTTGTGTATATGTTATGTGAGAGTTCCTTTTAGAGCTGGCTAAATCAGCGCCAAAGGGCAGGGTGACGTTGCTGCTGTTGTTGGTGGTGCTGGTGGTGGTGGTGTTGTTGTTGGTGCTGTTGGTGGTGTTGTTGTTGGTGGTGGGGTCAGTTGGTGCTGTTGGTGGTGCTGTTGTTGGTGGTGTTGGTGGTGCTGTTGGTGGTGGGGGTGTTGTTGGTGGTGGTGTGTGTTGTTGTTGTTGTTGTTGTTGTTGTTGTTGGTGGTGCTGTTGGTGGTGTTGTTGGTGGTGTTGTTGGTGGTGTTGTTGTTGGTGCTGTTGGTATTGTTGGTGTTGCTGTACCTGGATGGGAAGCCTGCTGCTGAGATGCGGATGGTTTCCAGGACTCCACAAGCCCGTAACTGCTGTACTGCCCTCATGGGGTCCATCCTATTACAAAGACAACATACATACAGAGCACTCAGAAAGTATTCAGACCCCTTTTCCACATTGTTACGTTACAGCCTTATTCTAAAATTGATTTTTTTTTTTAAGTTCCCCCTAATTAATCTACACACCATACCCCACAATGACGAAGCAAATGTATTAAAACAATTTTTAAATAATTAATATTGCCTCGATGAAAGCTTTGCACACTCTTGGCATTCTCTCAACCAGCTACATGAGGTAGTCACCTGGAATCCTTTTCCAACCGTCTTGAAGGAGTACCCACATATGCTGAGCACTTATTTAACCATGATTCCATGTGTTATTTGATAGTTTTGATGTCTTCACTATTATTCTACAATGTAGAAAATAGTACAAATCAAGAAAAACCCTGGAATGAGTAGGTGTGTTCAAGCTGTTGACTGGTATGTACACTACCGTTCAAAGGTTTGGAGTCACTTAGAAATGTCCTTGTTTTTGAAAGAAAATCACCTTTTTTGTCCATTAAAATAACATCAAATTGATCAGAAATACAGTTGTTCATGCTAATGTTGTAAATGACTATTGTAGCTGGAAACGGCTGATTTTTTAAAAATGGAATACCTACATAGGCGTACAGAGGCCCATTATCAGCAACCATCACTCCTGTGTTCCAATGGCACATTGTGTTTATCCAAGTTTATCATTTTAAAAGGCTAATTGATCATTAGCCTTTTGCAATTATGTTATCACAGCTGAAAACTGTTGTCCTGATTAAAGAAGCAATAAAACTGGCCTTCTTTAAACTAGTTGAGTATCTGGAGCATCAGCATTGGGGGTTCGATTACAGGCTAGAAAAGTGATATTGAGTTGTGTTTGGTTGACAACGCAATCAAATATCAACATTTAAAGGCTATGTATCTTTTGTGTATCTGACTTTAATTCCAGTTTTAATTCCAGACTGGCTTTAATCCCAGTTTTAATTCCAGTCTGACTTTAATTGGAGTCTGACTTTAATTCCAGTTTTAATTCCAGTCTGGCTTTAATTCCAGTTTTGATTCCAGTTTAAAAAAAACAAAATTAATTATTAATATGTTGGATTCACATCTCCATCTGTGCTGTAGACACATCAACTCTCCAGTAGGAGGTGCTGTAGACACATCAACTCTCCAGTAGGAGGTGCTGTAGACACATCAACTCTCCAGTAGGAGGTGCTGTAGACACATCAACTCTCCAGTAGGAGGTGCTGTAGACACATCAACTCTCCAGTAGGAGGTGCTGTAGACACATCAACTCTCCAGTAGGAGGTGCTGTAGACACATCAACTCTCCAGTAGGATAGACACATCAACTCTCCAGTAGGAGGTGCTGTAGACACATCAACTCTCCAGTAGGAGGTGCTGTAGACACATCAACTCTCCAGTAGGAGGTGCTGTAGACACATCAACTCTCCAGTAGGAGGTGCTGTAGCTCAACATCAACTCTCCAGTAGGAGGTGCTGTAGATACATCAACTCTCCAGTAGGAGGTGCTGTAGATACATCAACTCTCCAGTAGGAGGTGCTGCCCAGCCTATTGTTTTTGTTCTGATAGTGGATATAATGTTGAAGATGGTAAATTGTTTCAAAGGTACAAATTCAACATGTTTTATACAAGGTTTTTGTCTGTTGAAAATTGGTTACCATGACATAATCACGTGGTTGAAATTTCATCCTCAAAACGTTGATGACTTTTTTTCAAATCCAATGTATTTTCCACGTAGATTCCATGTCACAATATGTTGAAACAACGTTGTGAATCAACGTATTGGTGACAGATTTTACCCTCTCTTTCACAGGGTGCCACAAAACGATAACTATGTCATATTTATTAGGGAACATCCCTTTTTTTTATTTTTTTTTAAACGTTTTTGAAAACAAAAACAAAAATGAACATTTCTGATTGGACAACTCCAGATAGTCCCTTTCTATTTCATCCTGTTCTTCTCCGTTTGGTGCCTAATGAACATAACCTAAAGGTAAAGGAGTGTGGTGGCAGACTCACATGAATGGGGATTTGAGGTCATTGGGCTTGATGCAGCGTACATAGTGAGGAGTAGTTCCGTTCAGAGTCTCCATCAGCAGATGTAGAGAGTTACGAAACTGAGGAGGGGTGAGACAAAGGGTCAAATCAAATCAAATCAATTTATAAAGCCCTTCATACATCAGCTGATATCTCAAAGTGCTGTACAGAAACCCAGCCTAAAGCCCCAAACAGCAAGCAATGCAGGTGTAGAAGCACGGTGGCTAGGAAAAACTCCCTAGAAAGGCCAAAACCTAGGAAGAAACCTAGAGAGGAACCAGGATATGAGGCTCATCTAAATGTAGCAAAGTACTAGTCATGCTAAAAATATCAGATTTACATTGAGAAGGTTGTAACATGGCAACGCGTGTTTTATAACTTCCAAAGAAATCTGAATCTTAAAAACCACACCATCGGAAGACTGATTTATGTTTAAGCCTTGTTCTGCTAGCTCCCTCTCACCTGCGTTCCAACGGTCTTCTTGTGGTCTCTCTGAGCCTGAACAGGCCGTGTCATCTTACTGCGACTGGTCAGGGAGCCGGCAGGCTTCTCCTCGTCGCTGAACAGCTCCAACAGCAGATCAAACTGGAGGGAAGAGTCAAACACGTCTCAAACAGGAACAGGAAACTGTTGTTGTTGTTTTTTTTAAACGGTTGTTTGTGACCATTTCTTGTATCATCTCGACTGTAATCTTTTGGTTCTTTGTCTGCTAACTGTGACGTTTTTCTTTCGCCAGTGGTTTTGTCACCATATGAAAAGTGCACTAATAAAACGAAGAAGAACGAGGTACCTTTATTCGCCACCAGGGGGCAGTTTCTCCATGACATAAAACGGTCTGTCAAGATCTAAACATAGACTTGTTCCTACAGCTCTGTGCTGGGTGTGTTCTCCAAGTTCAAACATCACGCTAGTTAACCCGAGGGCACTACGATGGTCCTCTACATAAGACTAGTATACAGAAGGTATTTACAGACTGGAAGACGGGAGAAAGGTTGAGTGTTTGACCTGATATGAAAAAAACAAACAAACAAATAAACAAACAAATAAAGAAACAAACCTTGCTTAGTTTGAGCACAATAATCTGCTCTTCATTGACAGTGTCCTTATTCTTCTCCAGGAATCCCTCACACTGGTACTCCACCTAGGGACAAAAAGGGTCGTGCTAAACAGAGGGAACAGCGGGTAGGAAAAACATACACCCATGTCAATTCGTGATAAGAAGATGAAGATAAGATGAGATATTCAACCTGACCCTCATTCTAGAACGGGAGTGGTTTGGTTAGTACTGCTCAAACGAGGAGAGCTATTTCAGTCAGTCAGTCACCTACACCCAACAACCCACATCCTACAGTCAGACAGCAGGCAATGGCCTCCGTCAACGTATACATAAATAGAAGGTCTGACATGACCAGTTTTTGTTTGTTTTTAAATGTACAAGGATGCTTGTGTACCTTGTCTGCAAAGTGGAGGATGATAAAGGCTTTGTTGGACATACGAGGTTTGTCAAAAAGATCACTTTTCTTCAGGAAGGTGTTGTAAAGTTTCTGAGCCCATGTGTCATCAGAGCCTTTGGGCATCTGAGGGAGGGAGGAGAGGAAGGAAGGGGAGAAGTTAGTGAACACATCAGCCTGACTCACATCCTAAATATGTGTGTGTGTACAATGGCTTCAGAAAGTATTCATACCCCTTGACTTATTCCACATTTCGTTGTGTTACAACCTGAATTCAACATGGATTAAATACTCCCCCACCCCTCAACACACAATACCCCGTAATGACATCACAGTACCCTGTAATGACATCACAATACCCTGTAATGACATCACAATACCCCATAACGACAAAGTGAAAAAATTGTTTTTTAAAAAGATTTTTTTGCAAATTGATTGAAAATGAAATACAGAAATCTCATTTACATAAGTATTCATACCCCCTTTGCTATGAGACTCCAAATTGAGCTCAGTTGCATCCAATTTCCATTGATCATCCTTGAGATGTCACTATAACTTGATTAAGAGTCCACCTGTGGACAATTCCATTGTTTGGACATGATTTAGAAAGAAACCACATGTCTATTTAAGGTTCCACTGTGTTTTTTGTTGTTGTGTTTTATTTGGTTGGATTATCTTTATTGGATCCCCATTAGCTGCTGAGAAAGTAGCAGATACTCTTCCTGGGGTTTATTATTGGATCCCCATTAGCTGCTGAGAAAGTAGCAGATACTCTTCCTGGGGTTTATTATTGGATCCCCATTAGCTGTTGAGAAAGTAGCAGATACTCTTCCTGGGGTTTATTATTGGATCCCCATTAGCTGTTGAGAAAGTAGCAGATACTCTTCCTGGGGTTTATTATTGATCCCCATTAGCTGCTGAGAAAGTAGCAGATACTCTTCCTGGGGTTTATTATTGATCCCCATTAGCTGCTGAGAAAGTAGCAGATACTCTTCCTGGGGTTTATTATTGGATCCCCATTAGCTGCTGAGAAAGTAGCAGATACTCTTCCTGGGGTTTATTATTGGATCCCCATTAGCTGCTGAGAAAGTAGCAGATACTCTTCCTGGGGTTCCACACAGAACATGAAACATGACAGAATACAGATCATGTCAGAACAGAAACTAGACGATGAAGAACTGTCTGTAGATCTCTGAGATGTGATGAGGTATATATCTGGGGAAGGGTATAAAACTATTTCTAGAGTGTTGACATTTTTCCCAAAAACACAGTGGTCTGCATCATTGGGAAATGGAAAAAGAAATATGGAGACTCTGCCTTAGAGCTGGCCATCTGACCAAACTAAACAACTGGTCTGGGAGCACCTTGGTCAGGGAGCACCTTGGTCAGGGAGCACCTTGGTCAGGGAGGTGACTAAGAACCCAATGACCACTCTGACAGAACTACAGAGTTCCTTGGCTGAGATGGGAGGACCTGTCAGAAGGACAACAGTCACTACAGCACTTCCCCAATCTTGGCTTTATGGGAGAATGGCCAGACGGAAGCCACTCCTGAGAATGCAAAGAGCTATCACTGGAGAAAACCAGGCACAGCTCATCACCCGTCTAACACCATCCCTACCGTGAAGCATGGTGGTGGCAGCATCATGCTATGGGGATGCTTTTCAGGGACAGCGACTAGGAGACTGGTAAGGATAGAGGGAACAATGAATGGAGCCAAATACAGGCAAATCCTAGATGAGAACCTGCTTTAGAGTGCAGACAACCTTAGATTGGGGGTGAAGATTTACCTTTCAACAGGACAATGACCCCAAGCATACAGCCAAAGCAACGCTGGAATGACTTCAGAACAAGAATGTGAATGTCCTTGAGTGGCCCAGACTTGAATCCCATTAAATCTGTGGAAAGGCTTGAAGATTGCATTTCACCGCCACTCCCCATCTAACTTCAAAGAGAAAATCCCCAAATCCAGATGTGCAAAGATGGTATACATACCCAAGATGACTCAAAGCTATAGTCACTGCCAACTTTGCTTCTACAAAATATTGACTCAGGGGTGTGAATACTTAGAGAAATT
>NC_056447.1:55287370-55472370 GCF_018296145.1 Oncorhynchus tshawytscha | reverse complement strand
GTGAGTATGCAGGCCATGGAAGAACTGGGACATTTTCAGCTTCCAGGAATTGTGTACAGATCCATGCGACTTGGGGCTGTGCATTATCATGCTGAAACATGAGGTGATGGCGGTGGATGAATGGCACGACAATGGGCCTCAGGATCTCGTCACGGTATCTCTGCATTCAAATTGCCATCGATAAAATGCAATTGTGTTCATTGTCCGTAGCTTATACCTGCCCATACCATAACCCCACCGCCACCATGGGGCACTCTGTTCACAACGCTGATATCAGTAAACCACTCGCCCACACGACTCCATACATGTAGTCTGTGGTTGGGAGGCCAGTGGGACATACAGCTAAATTCTCTAAAACAACGTTGGAGGCAGCTTATGGTAGAGAAATTAACATGAAATTCTCTGGCAACAGCTCTGGTGGACATTCCTGTAGTCAGCATGCCAATTGCATGAGCTCTCAAATTGACACATCTGTGGCATTGTGTTGTGTGACAAAACGGCACATTTTAGAGTGGCCTTTTATTGTCCCCAGCACAAGGTGCACCTGTGTAATGCTCATGCTGTTTAATCAGCTTCTTGATATGCCACACCTGTCAGGTGGATGGATTATCTTGGCAAAGGACAAATGCTCACTAACAGGGATGTAAACCAATTTGTGCACAACATTTGAGAGATATTAGTATTTTTTTTGTGCGCATGGAACATTTCTGGGATATTTTATTTACGCTCGTAAAACATGGGACCAACACAACATACCTAACTGGAGAGGTTTGAACTCAGGAAGGTGTGAGGAGGCACACAGTTGGTAGAAGATATGGTAATTCCTCTCCTCGGTAGCCTGCAAAGACAACAAAGTGTATAATCAAATCGAGTTTTAAAAATAAGACAGACTGGGCCAGTGGCACACTACCTCTTTCTCTTCAGGAATGTGTTTGTTAGAAAATCGTAAAGCCCCATAATTCATTAGGAAGAAGAGGAACGAGGACATCTCAGCTATAGCAAAACCCAGCTCCCCAGTCAACATGCAGTGAAGAATTATTATTATTATTATTTTATTTATTATTATTTTTACAGATGAGAAACTTAGAAATGAGGTCATGTTGAGTAGGTATGAACCAGTTAGCTACGGTTTGCCCTAAAGAACACACCATGAACTCCAGCCATACCAAATACAGTCCACGTATTGGACCTCACCTGAAACACCACTCTAGATTTCTCCAGCAAGTACGTTCTCATGTTAGCCCCGATGATGTGATAGTTTTTGTCGAATCCAATCTCGATGTACTTCCCAAAGCGACTGCTGTTGTCGTTTCTAGTCGTCTTTGCATTCCCGATGGCCTAGAGGGGGAGACAGAATGAACGAGCTCCGCGTATCATTTGGGTAGTTGGCTACAGACAAGTAGATGTGGGCCATGTTCTGCAGGGCAAAACGTTGTAGAACCTTCCGATAGATATACTGTATATCCTGTAGAAACAAACATGTCCTTGGCGTGTATAGTCAGCTCTATCTGAAAACTTCACAACATTTTTGCCTTTGACTTACAACAACGATTGCCCTTCTAGGATCAATAAAGTTTACTGAATTGAAAGATAGACCGGTGGTCTCTTTACCTCCATGATGGGGCTGGAGGCCAGCACTCTCTCCTCCACATTAGCCTCGCTGGAGGACCCGCTGACCGTAGCAAAGTACCTCATGGCATACTTAGCAGAGACTGTCTTACCAGCCCCAGACTCCCCACTCACTATGATAGACTGGTTCCTCTGATCTCTAGAAGAAGAAGAAGATAGAACAGCCATCCTTGAAGTAATCACTGATGTTGCATGACTGGACAGCTGAAAGTCACGTGATGGAGACCTGTCCAATCACATCAAGAGAGGAAGGAATCAAGGACAAGACATTGTGCTGAGTGATTGACAGACCTGGCCATCTGTTTGTAAGCCTCCTCTGCCACAGCGAAGATGTGAGGATCCATGTCGCCCATGTTCTGTCCACTGTAGGCGTTGATGATGTCATGGTCATAGATGGGTATGCTCTCATAGGGGTTGATAGCAACCAACACGATGCCTGAATGAATTCACATTAACGAATCAGTGGCATGATGTATCAAAACACACACACACACACACACACACACACACACACACACACACACACACACACACACACACAGAATTCCAAACATTTCAAATAGCCCAGGTCTGATAGCAGTTAACAACAAATATTTTGCCAGATACAGAAATGACAACAATGATCTAATTTCCACATGAAACTTCCCGATAAAAAACTCTGCAGCTCCACCACAATTGCATATTTACAGCTGTTAAAAGAAGCATATTTAGGTAGAACATTCTGAACGGTAGAATGTCAGGACTTCTTAATATATGATCGACACTATCTATATATCACTATCTATATTACCTCGAACGGAACTGACAGTCCTGTGAACGGGACTCCAAAGTCTACAGTGAGTCACCAGAACAGAGTGAAAGGCTTTAGTTTTTATCTGCAACAGGTGTAGATGGAGTGTGAGTGTTTCTTTACCACAGTAGGTGTAGATGGAGTGTGAGTGTTTCTTTACCGCAGTAGGTGTAGATGGAGTGTGAGTGTTTCTTTACCGCAGTAGGTGTAGATGGACAGTAGGTGTAGATGGACTTGGGAGTGTTTCTTTACCACAGTAGGTGTAGATGGACTTGGGAGTGTTTCTTTACCGCAGTAGGTGTAGATGGACTTGGGAGTGTTTCTTTACCGCAGTAGGTGTAGATGGACTTGGGAGTGTTTCTTTACCGCAGTAGGTGTAGATGGACTTGGGAGTGTTTCTTTACCGCAGTAGGTGTAGATGGAGTGTGAGTGTTTCTTTACCGCAGTAGGTGTAGATGGAGTGTGAGTGTGTCTTTACCGCAGTAGGTGTAGATGGAGTGGGAGTGTTTCTTTACCGCAGTAGGTGTAGATGGAGTGTGAGTGTTTCTTTACCGCAGTAGGTGTAGATGGACTTGGGAGTGTTTCTTTACCGCAGTAGGTGTAGATGGAGTGTGAGTGTTTCTTTACCACAGTAGGTGTAGATGGACTTGGGAGTGTTTCTTTACCGCAGTAGGTGTAGATGGACTTGGGAGTGTTTCTTTACCGCAGTAGGTGTAGATGGACTTGGGAGTGTTTCTTTACCGCAGTAGGTATAGATGGACTTGGGAGTGTTTCTTTACCACAGTAGGTGTAGATGGACTTGGGAGTGTTTCTTTACCGCAGTAGGTGTAGATGGACTTGGGAGTGTTTCTTTACCACAGTAGGTGTAGATGGACTTGGGAGTGTTTCTTTACCACAGTAGGTGTAGATGGACTTGGGAGTGTTTCTTTACCGCAGTAGGTGTAGATGGACTTGGGAGTGTTTCTTTACCGCAGTAGGTGTAGATGGACTTGGGAGTGTTTCTTTACCGCAGTAGATGTAGATGGACTTGGGAGTGTTTCTTTACCGCAGTAGGTATAGATGGAGTGTGAGTGTTTCTTTACCGCAGTAGGTGTAGATGGACTTGGGAGTGTTTCTTTACCACAGTAGGTGTAGATGGAGTGTGAGTGTTTCTTTACCGCAGTAGGTGTAGATGGAGTGTGAGTGTTTCTTTACCGCAGTAGATGTAGATGGACTTGGGAGTGTTTCTTTACCGCAGTAGGTGTAGATGGAGTGTGAGTGTTTCTTTACCGCAGTAGATGTAGATGGACTTGGGAGTGTTTCTTTACCGCAGTAGGTGTAGATGGAGTGGGAGTGTTTCTTTACCGCAGTAGGTGTAGATGGACTTGGGAGTTTGTCTTTACCACAGTAGGTGTAGATGGACTTGGGAGTGTGAGTGTTTCTTTACCGCAGTAGGTGTAGATGGACTTGGGAGTGTGTCTTTACCACAGTAGGTGTAGATGGACTTGGGAGTGTGAGTGTTCTTTCTTTACCACAGTAGATGTAGATGGACTTGGGAGTGTGAGTGTGTCTTTACCGCAGTAGGTGTAGATGGAGTGTGAGTGTGTCTTTACCACAGTAGGTGTAGATGGACTTGGGAGTGTGAGTGTTTCTTTACCGCAGTAGATGTAGATGGAGTGTGAGTGTTTCTTTACCGCAGTAGGTGTAGATGGAGTGTGAGTGTTTCTTTACCGCAGTAGGTGTAGATGGACTTGGGAGTGTGAGTGTGTCTTTACCACAGTAGGTGTAGATGGACTTGGGAGTGTGTCTTTACCACAGTAGGTATAGATGATCTTGGACTCCACGAAGCGCACTTTGAGGTTGTGTAGAACTGCTGGTTCGTGGAGGTAGCTGAGAGCTGTCAGGTCATTCTCCCCCACCAGGATATCAGGGTTCCTTAGCGGGGGTAAACTGTTGGTCTGGGGGTCGATCTTGTGTTCCAAGTTCTGGAAGAAAACAACCGCAGTCAGATGAAAGCAACACCCCAAAAATAACAATAACAAATATATATATATTCACTGGACAAGCACCGGAAATTAGTGCAAGCTTATGTGGGATGGTGCAATGTATCTAATATGGATTGTTTATTCAGCGTTGGAATTGTATACAGTATGCCTTATAATTAATTAAAGAGGCACTATGCAGAAACCGCTCCACCATTTCCTGGTTTCTAAAATTCTAATAGTTCCCCTAATTTCAATTTATGTGACAAAACAAGCAAGTCTAGTGGACAGAATCATTGTACCATCTAAAACCGCTGTGAAATATATTTTCCCATCACCAAAAATATTGTATTTTCAGCTGTTTGAAGCTGGTCTATAAAACCGAACGTAAAAAAAAAAACTTAACAAGAAACATACAAATAGAGCACATAGAACATATCTACCACTTCTTAGACTTGCTTTTCAATGGGAATGACATATCTATAATTCACATTTCTATGTGAAATTCATCAGGTCGCCCCCAAAAAAGTGACATATTGCAGCATTGAACTCCTTATAGTGTAATTAGTCTCTCCTCCATGTGTCCATTAAATACTGAACTCCTTATAGTGTAATTAGTCTCTCCTCCATGTGTCCATTAAATAGAGAGTTGAAATGCTGATCCTCTTCTGCCCAACCACTCAGATAACATCTTGGGCTTATTTCCATACCTGAAGTACATGCATTACATGCCTCAACTTGAACCGTCAGCTGCTGTGCAACAGCAAAAAGGTTTGGAGTAAAAGCACCGTAGGTTTTGTGGCCTGTTACGTTTCAGTCCCTGTATCTAGCTTGATCTAAAACAAATCTAATGTTTAGGCTACTTATGAACATGTGTGTTCAAAACTGGAGCTGTAGTGTGAAGCCTTCCCTTACTCAAGTCAAGGTGGTAACTAACTTTAGCAACATATGTTTAGTCTGAAGTAAATGTATCAACCAGGTACATAAATAAAACAGGATAACAATTATTATTTACATTCTGAGGACTTGCCCACCACAGTATCAGCCATAGTCAAATCCCTTCCCCGGTCTTTATCCAAATGTTCCTTCTTTCTATTCCAACGAGACCCATCTCACCACCCCTCCAGACCCATCTCTCCACCCCTCCAGACCCAGAACCCATCTCTCCACCCCTCCAGACCCAGAACCCATCTCTCCACCCCTCCAGACCCATCTCTCCACCCCTCCAGACCCAGAACCCATCTCTCCACCCCCCCTCCAGACCCAGAACCCATCTCTCCACCCCTCCAGACCCAGAACCCATCTCTCCACCCCTCCAGACCCATCTCTCCACCCCTCCAGACCCAGAACCCATCTCTCCACCCCTCCAGACCCATCTCTCCACCCCTCCAGACCCAGAACCCATCTCTCCACCCCTCCAGACCCATCTCTCCACCCCTCCAGACCCAGAACCCATCTCACCACCCCTCCAGACCCATCTCACCACCCCTCCAGACCCAGAACCCATCTCTCCACCCCTCCAGACCCATCTCACCACCCCTCCAGACCCATCTCACCACCCCTCCAGACCCAGAACCCATCTCTCCACCCCTCCAGACCCAGAGACCCATCTCTCCAGACCCCCTACAGACCCAGAACCCATCTCTCCACCCCTCCAGACCCACCACCCCTCCAGACCCATCTCTCTACCCCTCCAGACCCATCTCTCTACCCCTCCAGACCCATCTCTCTACCCCTCCAGACCCATCTCTCCACCCCTCCAGACCCATCTCTCCACCCCTCCAGACCCATCTCTCTACCCCTCCAGACCCATCTCTCTACCCCTCCAGACCCATCTCTCTACCCCTCCAGACCCATCTCACCACCCCTCCAGACCCATCTCACCACCCCTCCAGACCCATCTCTCCACCCCTCCAGACCCATCTCTCCACCCCTCCAGACCCATCTCTCTACCCCTCCAGACCCATCTCTCTACCCCTCCAGACCCATCTCTCCACTCCTCCAGACCCAGAACCCATCTCTCCACCCCTCCAGACCCATTTCTCTACCCCTCCAGACCCATCTCTCCACTCCTCCAGACCCAGAACCCATCTCTCCACCCCTCCAGACCCATCTCTCTACCCCTCCAGACCCATCTCTCCACTCCTCCAGACCCAGAACCCATCTCTCTACCCCTCCAGACCCAGACCCATCTCACCACCCCTCCAGACCCATCTCACCACCCCTCCAGACCCATCTCTCCACCCCTCCAGACCCATCTCTCCACCCCTCCAGACCCATCTCTCCACCCCTCCAGACCCATCTCTCTACCCCTCCAGACCCAGAACCCATCTCTCAGACCCATCTCCAGACCCAGAACCCATCTCTCTACCCCTCCAGACCCATCTCTCTACCCCTCCAGACCCAAAACCCATCTCTGCACCCTCCAGACCCATCTCTCCACCCCTCCAGACCCATCTCTCCACCCCTCCAGACCCATCTTTCACCCCTCCAGACCCATCTCTCCACCCCTCCAGACCCATCTTTCCACCCCTCCAGACCCATCTCTCCACTCCTCCAGACCCATCTCTCCATCTCTCCAGACCCAGAGACCCATCTCTCCACCCCTCCAGACCCATCTCTCCACCCCTCCAGACCCATCTCTCTACCCCTCCAGACCCATCTCTCTACCCCTCCAGACCCATCTTTCCACCCCTCCAAACCCAGCTCCTCTCTCACAGTGCCATCCTCCAGCTGTAGACACAGAGCCCTGTCTCCAGGAGTGTAGTCCTTGGTGAGCTCTGCTGGCTTCCATGCCTCCACAGCATCTGGGAGCCAGACCCGGGCATACTGAGGGACAGCGGAACACTGGTTAATGCATGGACATGTCAACAACATAACAGCTACATCTAGGACTTAAAAAGCGATGAGTCATAGATATGGCTAGGCAGCATACTGACATTTTTTAGTATGATCTAGTCTAATTATACAGAGGGAGTAGAAGGACAGAGGGACACAGGTTAATGCATAGAAATGTCAACATAAGGACAATGTTGCACTACTGCTATCCAGAATAGATTCTGACCCCTATGCTTGCTTACAGCTACACTCGGGTCAGACAAGCTTCTGCAGAGCCAGATGTATCTCAATCCAGGGATGAGAAATGCATTTTTACTCCTAATTGTCCTATTATCCCAACTCTTACACAAGCTAGTTTTTTGTGTTGTTTTTTTTGCATTCGTTCAATCTTCTCGGTGTAAGAGTTTGGATAATGGGACAATTTAGAGAATAACTGATGTCTCATTCCTGGATTGTGGTACATTTTCCCAGACATATTTTGCGTCGGCTCTGCGGTGTCTTAATTTATACAGGAAGTTTGTCCGATCCGAGTGCAGCTGTGATCAAGAATACAGTCAGAATCTATTCTGGATACACAACTGCATTCTAGTCTAATCTAAATGATCAATGCCATTTAAAAAAAAACATCTGTGACCATTCTCTTCGGATATACAATCTAATATCACTATGGATGAGATGACAACATTACTTATTTAGTCAATAATCATCATTGACATTTCTCACCAACAAAACCATTGATGTTACTAATAACTTTATAATCTTGATGCAACTCACAAAGTAGTTGAGGAACGCTCAACTCCCATTCTCTTAAATCGAGGCGATATACACCGAGTAACTTTAACTTTCCACAGCTGTGTCATCACTCTTCACTGTCTGCGGTAGGTATTGACATGTAGCAAAAAATCTATCGCAATGACCTAACGTTACATAAAGGCACACACATTAACTGTGAGAACAAAACTGAGGCCAACGTTGATAAAATAGCGTAACTCCATTTAACTGTTATCTCTATCCGTAAATGATCCTATAGTCCTACTAACTTACATGCCACTGACAGAAACCTACTAATCATATTAGCCTACCTTGGAGTATAGTTCAGAAGCTGCCATGACATTCAATATGCTTTATATCCACTCTTCACTTTAGCCTCTGTCTCTTCATTTGCGACCCAGTTAATAAATATGAAAAATATAAAGGAAAAAGTAGCGGAGAGAGAGAAAATAGCGGCTACGTGCCGACAGGAATCTCCATACTTCTTCAAGTGTGAAGTCTCTGTGCATTATGGGTATATCTATTCCGCGCGTCCGGTGGCTGTTGCCTTGAAAGGTGACCTCCTTGTGGCTGCTTGGCTTATTACATATTACTTTATAACATTCAAACATTCAAACATAATAACATTCAAACATACACGGATCAGCAACCACAGTTAATGAAATCACTGAAACCCTTAACGAAGAGCTGCCGTCAGTGTTGGAATGGGTGGCCAGTAATAAACTGGTCCTTGAACATCTCTGAAACTAAGAGCGTTTGTATTTGGTACAAATCATTCCCTAAGTTCTAGACCCCAGCTGAATCTGGTAATGAATGGTGTGGCTGTTGAACAAGTTGAGGAGACTAAATGACTTGGCGTTACCTTAGATTGTAAACTGTCATGGTCCAAACATATAGATTCAATGGTTATAAAGATGGGTAGAGGTCTGTCCCTATAAAAGAGATGCTCTGCTTTTTTGACACCACACTCCAAAAAGCAAGTCCTTCAGGCTCTAGTTTGGTCTTATCTTGATTATTGTCCAGTCGTGTGGTCCAGTGCTGCAAGGAAAGACCTAGTTAAGCTGCATCTGGCCCAGAACAGAGTGGCATGTCTTGCTCTTCATTGTAATCAGAGGGCTGATATAAATACTATGCTGTCAGTCCCTCTCCAGAAAGGTTCAGCAGGGCAGGGGTGTGTGGTGAAGATATAGACCAGTCTCTCTCTCCAGACTGGCTCAGCAGGGCAGGGGTGTGTGGTGAAGATATAGACCAGTCTCTCTCTCCAGACTGGCTCAGCAGGGCAGGGGTGTGTGGTGAAGATATAGACCAGTCTCTCTCTCCAGACTGGCTCAGCAGGGCAGGGGTGTGTGGTGAAGATATAGACCAGTCTCTCTCTCCAGAATGGTTCAGCAGGGCAGGGGTGTGTGGTGAAGATATAGACCAGTCCCTCTCTCCAGAATGGTTCAGCAGGGCAGGGGTGTGTGGTGAAGATATAGACCAGTCTCTCTCTCCAGAATGGTTCAGCAGGGCAGGGGTGTGTGGTGAAGATATAGACCAGTCTCTCTCTCCAGAATGGCTCAGCAGGGCAGGGGTGTGTGGTGAAGATATAGACCAGTCTCTCTCTCCAGATTGGCTCAGCAGGCAGGGGTGTGTGGTGAAGATATAGACCAGTCTCTCTCTCCAGAATGGTTCAGCAGGGCAGGGGTGTGTGGTGAAGATATAGACCAGTCTCTCTCTCCAGAATGGTTCAGCAGGGCAGGGGTGTGTGGTGAAGATATAGACCAGTCTCTCTCTCCAGAATGGTTCAGCAGGGCAGGGGTGTGTGGTGAAGATATAGACCAGTCTCTCTCTCCAGAATGGTTCAGCAGGGCAGGGGTGTGTGGTGAAGATATAGACCAGTCTCTCTCTCCAGACTGGCTCAGCAGGGCAGGGGTGTGTGGTGAAGATATAGACCAGTCTCTCTCTCCAGACTGGCTCAGCAGGGCAGGGGTGTGTGGTGAAGATATAGACCAGTCTCTCTCTCCAGATTGGCTCAGCAGGACAGGGGTGTGTGGTGAAGATATAGACCAGTCTCTCTCTCCAGAATGGTTCAGCAGGGCAGGGGTGTGTGGTGAAGATATAGACCAGTCTCTCTCTCCAGAATGGCTCAGCAGGGCAGGGGTGTGTGGTGAAGATATAGACCAGTCTCTCTCTCCAGAATGGTTCAGCAGGGCAGGGGTGTGTGGTGAAGATATAGACCAGTCTCTCTCTCCAGACTGGCTCAGCAGGGCAGGGGTGTGTGGTGAAGATATAGACCAGTCTCTCTCTCCAGATTGGCTCAGCAGGGCAGGGGTGTGTGGTGAAGATATAGACCAGTCTCTCTCTCCAGATTGGCTCAGCAGGGCAGGGGTGTGTGGTGAAGATATAGACCAGTCTCTCTCTCCAGAAAGGTTCAGCAGGGCAGGGGTGTGTGGTGAAGATATAGACCAGTCTCTCTCTCCAGATTGGCTCAGCAGGGCAGGGGTGTGTGGTGAAGATATAGACCAGTCTCTCTCTCCAGACTGGCTCAGCAGGGCAGGGGTGTGTGGTGAAGATATAGACCAGTCTCTCTCTCCAGAATGGTTCAGCAGGGCAGGGGTGTGTGGTGAAGATATAGACCAGTCTCTCTCTCCAGACTGGCTCAGCAGGGCAGGGGTGTGTGGTGAAGATATAGACCAGTCTCTCTCTCCAGACTGGCTCAGCAGGGCAGGGGTGTGTGGTGAAGATATAGACCAGTCTCTCTCTCCAGATTGGCTCAGCAGGGCAGGGGTGTGTGGTGAAGATATAGACCAGTCTCTCTCTCCAGATTGGCTCAGCAGGGCAGGGGTGTGTGGTGAAGATATAGACCAGTCTCTCTCTCCAGAACTGGTTCAGCAGGGCAGGGGTGTGTGGTGAAGATATAGACCAGTCCCTCTCTCCAGACTGGCTCAGCAGGGCAGGGGTGTGTGGTGAAGATATAGACCAGTCTCTCTCTCCAGAATGGCTCAGCAGGGCAGGGGTGTGTGGTGAAGATATAGACCAGTCTCTCTCTCCAGATTGGCTCAGCAGGACAGGGGTGTGTGGTGAAGATATAGACCAGTCTCTCTCTCCAGAATGGCTCAGCTGTCTCCCGCCAGTTCTTGGCATTCATTGTGAATTGTTTTCCATTTTATTTCTTATTTTGATTTTCCCCCTGTCGTTTGTTTACATTAATTTCTGTTAATGCATGTATTAATTACAGTAATTTACCGTTCTCATTCTCGGAGTGGAAACTTTGTTTGCAGAGATCACAACCTGTTACACTTGTGAGAAACATGTTTTGGTTTATTTCATAAACATAATTTATTTTCATTGTCTTTTGTTTGGAGTGTGAGCAATGAGCAACGTGTTTGGTTTCTCTGTCCTGATCATGTTGAGGGAACGTGTGTCTGGTTTCTCTGTCCTGATCATGTTGAGGGAACGTGTGTCTGGTTTCTCTGTCCTGATCATGTTGGGGGAACGTGTGTCTGGTTTCTCTGTCCTGATCATGTTGAGGGAACGTGTGTCTGGTTTCTCTGTCCTGATCATGTTGAGGGAAGGTGTGTCTGGTTTCTCTGTCCTGATCATGTTGAGGGAACGTGTGTCTGGTTTCTCTGTCCTGATCATGTTGAGGGAACGTGTGTCTGGTTTCTCTGTCCTGATCATGTTGGGGGAACGTGTGTCTGGTTTCTCTGTCCTGATCATGTTGAGGGCCTGAGCACATATAGATGTACCTGGTCTGCTGCTCAGAAATGTAAGTCATAGCTTTTTGAACATCCATAGTGAATAATAATATATTAAAACTATTTGAAAAAAAATCTTTCCAAAAATCTGCCCCTCGATAATCACCAATCCTCGGTGTGAAAGCGCAATGGTGACAGCTTACTGATACCAGACTCAGAAACCTGGATAGACGTGCTCAGCGGAAGAGGCATTGAAGCGGTAGGTGAGAGACATGGTACCCCTCATGGTGTAGAAGGAGAGGGTGGCTGCCGATAGGTCCAAGAAGACCCCTATCCGGGATGAATAGGGTGCATTGATATCCAGTTGGTCTTTACTATGCTGGGCAGAGTGGCTAGAATCGGAGCTGTCCCCGTAGCCTGTCCTCTTGAGGTCCTTTTAGGTGCAGGCCCCCCTTTTCCTCTCCACCTGTCCCAGTAGCCTGTCCTCTTGAGGTCCTTTTAGGTGCAGGCCCCCCTTTTCCGCTCCACCTCCCAGTAGTAGGCACCCTCGGACAAGGGATCCTTGCAGAGGACCTGGGGCAGTTAGACTGGTACAGCTGGCATTAGGTGGTACAGCTGGCAGAGGACCTGGGGCAGTTAGACTGGTACAGCTGGCATTAGGTGGTACAGCTGGCAGAGGACCTGGGGCAGGCAGTCGAACCTTGAGGTACCTTGAGGTACAGACTGGTACAGCAGGTAGTCGAACCTTGAGGTACTGTCTGTATTGGTGCTGGTCCACCTTCTTGTTACCTCTAGACTGGTACAGCTGGCAGTCGAACCTTGAGGTACTGAGCCAGTCTGGTGCTAGGCCACCTTCTTGTTACCTCTAGACTGGTACATCTGGCAGTCAAACCTTGAGGTACTGAGGCAGTCTGGTGCTAGGCCACCTTCTTGTTACCTCTAGACTGGTACAGCTGGCAGTCGAACCAGTTGGGTACTAGCCAGTCTGGTTCTAGGCCACCTTCTTGTTACCTCTAGACTGGTACATCTGGCAGTCAAACCTTGAGGTACTGAGGCAGTCTGGTGCTAGGCCACCTTCTTGTTACCTCTAGACTGGTACAGCTGGCAGGGAACCTTGAGGTACTGAGCCAGTCTGGTGCTGGCCACCTTCTTGTTACCTCTAGACTGGTACAGCTGGCTGGTCGAACCTGGAGGTACTGAGCCAGTCTGGTGCTAGGCCACCTTCTTGTTACCTCTAGACTGGAACAGCAGGTAGTCGAACCTTGAGGTACTGTCTGTGTTGGTGCTGGTCCACCTTCTTGTTACCTCTAGACTGGTACAGCAGGTAGTCAAACCTTGAGGTACTGTCTTGTGTTGGTGCTGGTCCACCTTGTTGTTACCTCTAGACTGGTACAGCTGGCAGTCAAACCTTGAGGTACTGAGGCAGTCTGGTGCTAGGCCACCTTCTTGTTACCTCTAGACTGGTACAGCTGGCAGTCGAACCTTGAGGTACTGAGCCAGTCTGGTGCTAGGCCACCTTCTTGTTACCTCTAGACTGGTACAGCAGGTAGTCGAACCTTGAGGTACTGTTTGTGTTGGTGCTGGTCCACCTTCTTGTTACCTCTAGACTGGTACAGCAGGTAGTCAAACCTTGAGGTACTGTCTTGTGTTGGTGCTGGTCCACCTTGTTGTTACCTCTAGACTGGTACAGCTGGCAGTCGAACCTTGAGGTACTGAGCCAGTCTGGTGCTAGGCCACCTTCTTGTTACCTCTAGACTGGTACAGCAGGCAGTCGAACCTTGAGGTACTGAGCCAGTCTGGTGCTAGGCCACCTTCTTGTTACCTCTAGACTGGTACAGCAGGTAGTCAAACCTTGAGGTACTGTCTGTGTTGGTGCTGGTCCACCTTCTTGTTACCTCTAGACTGGTACAGCTGGCAGTCGAACCTTGAGGTACTGAGCCAGTCTGGTGCTAGGCCACCTTCTTGTTACCTCTAGACTGGTACAGCAGGCAGTCGAACCTTGAGGTACTGAGCCAGTCTGGTGCTAGGCCACCTTCTTGTTACCTCTAGACTGGTACAGCAGGTAGTCGAACCTTGAGGTACTGTCTGTGTTGGTGCTGGTCCACCTTGTTGTTACCTCTAGACTGGTACAGCTGGCAGTAGCCCAGGTTATATGAAAAACCACATTGATATGGTCTATAACCAACACAGTTACAATAGCAGAGCTAGTGTTATGTCTTGTAAAATCCCAAGAGTAAACAGTACTGTGAGGAGCACGGTTTTATTTTTTATACAGGCATTTGTCTGTGGAATGGCCTCTCCTTGGAGATCAAGCAAAGAAAAAAAATATAAATAACTTCAAAAAACAAGCAAAGGTTTTAATCTGGACAAGGTTGTCGAAATCAGAGAAACCACTACACTGCCTCTTCTGCCCCCTACTGCTGGTACGGTGTATTTATTTGAAGGATTAATAGATTTGTTTTTATGTGAAATTAATACCGTTGATTTTTAAGGTTCGGGAGAAGTGTAGTGAATAGTGCCACTTTTTAGGATGTTAAAATAAATGAATGTATTTATTTTTGGTTTATTTTGTAATTTTCTCTTTGTCTTTTAATCATTAGATGTGTTATTGTTTTTACCACCAAGGATCACTATGGAAACACGCTGTGATATCCTCTGGGTCCACATTGTACATTTTGTTGAATATGTATGTTACCCCAAATAAATTCAATCGGTAAGAATAAAAACAACCAGATTTATTTAATAATGTTATTGAAAACACAGTCCAGATTTATTTAATAATGTTATTGAAAACACAGTCCAGATTTATTTAATAATGTTATTGAAAACACAGTCCAGATTTATTTAAAATGTTATTGAAAACACCCAGATTTATTTAATAATGTTATTGAAAACAAGTCAGATTTATTTATAAATTGAAAAAACAGATTTATTTAATAATGTTATTGAAAACACAGTCCAGATTTATTTAATAATGTTATTGAAAACACCAGATTTATTTAATAATGTTATTGAAAAACAGTCATTTATTTAATTGTTTCACAGTTCAGATTTATTTAATAATGTTATTGAAAACACAGTCCAGATTTATTTAATAATGTTATTGAAAACACAGTCCAGATTTGTCAAATTACAAATGTGTCAAGTAAATAAAATAAATAACCCCTTTTAGGTTACGAAGATTCCAAGTCATTTCAAATTATAAATTGAAAAACAATTGGAAAGTGACGTATGAGTCTCTACATAAATCCCATGTATTATTATTAGAAATCAACTTTGTTTCAACAGTTCACGGTTCTGTTTTTGGGGGGGAGCCAAACATGTGGGATACTGGATTAATCAATATGAAATATTAAAAGAACACATCGATTGTCAAATGCAGATGAGCTCATAGAGCCGACTTGGTTTCAGATCAGTTTGTGTTCTTGCCAGCTTCCATTGCGGTCATTTGGTATGAGAATTCCATAAGGAGTTGACAAGAGAGCAAACAGACCAGCACCCAGGCTACAGACCGTCACCCAGGCTACAGACCAGCACCCAGGCTACAGACCATCACCCAGGCTACAGACCGTCACCCAGGCTACAGACCAGCACCCAGGCTACAGACTGTCACCCAGGCTACAGACCGTCACCCAGGCTACAGACCAGCACCCAGGCTACAGACCAGCACCCAGGCTACAGACCAGCACCGAGGCTACAGACAGTCACCCAGGCTACAGACCAGCACCCAGGCTACAGACCGTCACCCAGGCTACAGACCAGCACCCAGGCTAATAAATGGATGGATTTGAAGGTAAATGGGCCTATTATATTCTCTTCCACGTTCAGTGTGTTCTTTGCCAGTGTTGGTCAACGTGGACATTACAGCTGTAGTATTAGAGCTACTGTGAAAGCGGAAAACAAGTAAAACATCAACCAACAGAACAAAAGGTCAAAACAAAGCTATTGTGCAAAACTATTTTATTTACAAATGGCACAACGTGACTGCACACAGTCAATGCACATGCACACCGTTCAAACTGACACTTCATTTAAAGCGAGTTGCTCGACTACTAAACCTAATTTACCTGAGTCTCAGATATAGAGGCAGGCAGGCATTCCTAGGCTAGATTCACAGAGGCTATGTCATCAGAAATGGCATCCTAACCCCTAGTCCACTACATTTGACCAGAGCCTCACAGGGAGTGCACTATATAGGGATCCATATCAGACAAGCAGAGATTCTCTCACTGGAGTGAGTGAGCAAATATTGCCCAAGAGAAAACAGAGGCTCATAAACTGTTAAAGGACATTTAAGAGGTTCAGATGAGATTCATAATATACATGACAGCTACTGTGCGATACAGGCTATTTTCAATCAATGCATCAAAACAAACAGCATAGCTTTTGGACAGTGGAGGAGGGCATTAAGACTGATGGTACCAGAACGGTTTGTGTTGTCTAGACAATGACTGTAAGGTCAAGAAGCTATCCAGACAAACAGAAATAGATCTGGAACCAGAACAGGATTCTAAGAGTGATCAAGAATTCTCATCGGTTGGTTCTAGAATATTACCTCACAATTTAAAATGTCAATGGAGGCCATGGAAGGTAAAACATGTCTAAGATATTGACCTGGCCTCTCCCATACATGGTGATAGGCTATGTACAGTTTACATAAGTCACTACAGTAGATACAGGCCACTTTGAACTAGACTTTGCAAAAAACGTGTCCCTTTAAACCAATTTTTTCAGTCAGTATCCGAAGACAGTCATCCTCTGGCAGCAATATTTCTCAGGAGTCTTTCTGCTTGATTCTCAAAAATATTATTTTTCAGAATTCATATAGAGATGGTGGTGATGGTGAGGGAAAAAATTGGGGGGCAGAAGACAGCTGTCTAGGAAAGAAGAGAGATGGAGGGAGAGAGAATGCACTGATCTGAATTACCTCTCTGCCCGTTCCCTCTGGCCCTAACCATTCAATGTTTGCAAATCTGTAAGGTGTAGGTACTGTGGTGGAAGCCACAGCAAGATATATCAAACATTGAAGGGTTAGGGCCAAGAGGTAAAGGAAGTAGGGATTGAATTGGGACTGGCATGAGAGAGAGGAGAGAGAGAGAGCGATGGAATGATAACACCAGAACAAAACAAGTCAAATTTCCAAAGCTTCCCTGTTTCCATCAGCCCCTCAGCCAGCCAGTTTGCTGGCCACGATGGAGGGCTTCCTCTGGGGGATGTCCTGGGGTGTGGGGATGTGGTCCCCGGTTATCTCTGCCTTCTCAGCCGGCGTCACTGCAGGGAGCTGCTGCTTGTTCTTCACCTTAGCCTTGGCCATGTTGTAGTCCCCAGAGTCAAAGAACTTTTGCTGAACGGAGAAAAAAAATATATATATACTGTAAATATAAATAAATCACAGATCAGATATGTTACAGCCTTTACAAAGATGTTTGTGTTGTCCAAGAAAATGAAAACCAATGCTTATAAAAAAAAAAGCATGACAATGACTCCATAACAAAAAAAGCAAGTGAATGTAAAGTGTAAATAGCCTAGTTTGCACGTTCAGCCTAACTATAATCATCTACAGCTACCAAAGTGTTGTGTTTGCAGGGCACAACCATCAGGCCATTATTACCCCTTTCTGAATCCGTTTCCGGAGCAGGTCAGAGCCCCCAGGCTTGGCTCCAAGATGAGGGAACCTGGCCTTGAGTTTCACCTCCTCTGCCTTCTCCGGGCTGAGGACTGTGTCATCCATCTCCTGTGTTGACAGAACAACACACAAATACAAAGTATAAGACAAAAATGAATAGGGTTGGGGTAACATGTTACCATCATCACAGCAACAAAATGGTGTTTTTGTCCATCTCGACGGTTGACAAGTCGATTAGTTTAGCTACTGGTTATGATTCTATCAGATAAATTATGGCCTTTGATTTGATTCTCCAATGAGTGGGGTTAGGTTGCTAGCTGGCAACATAGCCTTCAGCTTATCTGTAATGTGCCCCCCCCCCAAAAAAAACAGCGTAGTTTAGCGGCATGCATGAACGCAGGCAGACAAACTTGTAGAAAACATCTAGCTAAGCTACATAGCTACCGGTAAAATTAATAAAGCTATCTCTGTGTTGCTAACTAGCTAACCACTCATATTGCAAGATAAAAATAATGGTTATGTGCACAATTCAATGCACGGTGATGATACATTTGAAATAAATTAAGTTACTAAACGTTCACTAACTAAACTGCTGCTTTGACAGACATATTTGACATGGCTACTAGCAATGTATCATTAACCTAGCTTGTTAGCATCAAAGTAATACAACTCTAACCTGCTGTTCCTCGTGGGTTGCCTCCCCGACGGCAGGCCTTGTTCCTTCAATCTCCTCGGACATGGCGAACTACGTAAATGTCCAGTTTTCTACAAAAACGGAGGTTTACACCAACAACACTACAGACACACAGCTACTAGCCAGACCACCTACACAAAAAAAAGGCCGTGTGCTCCCTCCCTTTTCTCTCGTGGTGCAGCAGATTGTCTGTAGACAGAGAGAGAAAAAAACTCTTTCTCTGTGCCTGTGCCTCTCTCTCTGTCTCTATCTGTGCCTGTGCCTCTCTCTCTCTCTATCTGTGCCTCTCTCTCTCTCTCTCTCTCTCTCTCTCTATCTGTCTGTGCCTCTCTCTCTCTCTGTCTCTATCTGTGCCTGTGCCTCTCTCTCTCTCTCTGTCTCTCTCTGTGCCTGTGCCTCTCTTTCTCTCTCTCAATTCAATTCAATTCAAGGGGCTTTATTGGCATGGGAAACGTGTTAACATTGCCAAAGCAAGTGAGGTAGATCATATACAAAAGTGAAATAACCAATAAAAATTAACAGTAAACATTACAGATACAGAGGTTTCAAAACAATAAAGACATTACACATGTCATATTATATATATACAGTGTTGTAACGATGTATAAATGGTTAAAGTACACAAGGGAAATGAATTAAAATATATATATATATATACATATATATTTAGCAGTGTGAACAGACAACACAGAGTTACACATGGAGTAAACAATTAACAAGTCAATAACACAGTAGAAAAAAAATAGTCTATATACATTGTGTGCAAAAGGCATGCGGAGGTAGGCGAATAATTACAATTTTACAGATTAACACTGGAGTGATAAATGATCAGATGGTCATGTACAGATAGAGGTATAGGTGTGCAAAAGAGCAGAAAAGTAAATAAATGAAAACAGTATGGGGATGAGGTAGGTAAAAATGGGTGGGCTATTTACCGATAGACTATGTACAGCTGCAGCGATCGGTTAGCTGCTCAGATAGCAGATGTTTGAAGTTGGTGAAGGAGATAAAAGTCTCCAACTTCAGCGATGTTTGCAATTCGTTCCAGTCACAGGCAGCAGAGAACTGGAATGAAAGGCAGCCAAATGAGGTGTTGGCTTTAGGGATGATCAGTGAGATACACCTGCTGGAGCGCGTGCTACGGGTGGGTGTTGCCATCGTGACCAGTGAACTGAGATAAGGCGGAGCTTTACCTAGCATGGACTTGTAGATGACCTGGAGCCAGTGGGTCTGGCGACGAATATGTAGCGAGGGCCAGCCGACTAGAGCATACAGGTCGCAGTGGTGGGTGGTATAAGGTGCTTTAGTGACAAAACTGATGGCACTGTGATAAACTGCATCCAGTTTGCTGAGTAGAGTGTTGGAAGCTATTTTGTAGATAACATCGCCGAAGTTGAGGATCGGTAGGATAGTCAGTTTTACGAGGGTAAGTTTGGCGGCATGAGTGAAGGAGGCTTTGTTGCGGAATAGAAAGCCGACTCTAGATTTGATTTTCGATTGGAGATGTTTGATATGAGTCTGGAAGGAGAGTTTACAGGCTAGCCAGACACCTAGGTACTTATAGATGTCCACATATTCAAGGTCGGAACCATCCAGGGTGGTGATGCTAGTCGGGCGTGCGGGTGCAGGCAGCGAACGGTTGAAAAGCATGCATTTGGTTTTACTAGCGTTTAAGAGCAGTTGGAGGCCACGGAAGGAGCGTTGTATGGCATTGAAGCTCGTTTGGAGATTAGATAGCACAGTGTCCAAGGACGGGCCGGAAGTATACTGAATGGTGTCGTCTGCGTAGAGGTGGATCAGGGAATCGCCCGCAGCAAGAGCAACATCATTGATATATACAGAGAAAAGAGTCGGCCCGAGAATTGAACCCTGTGGCACCCCCATAGATACTGCCAAAGGACCGGACAGCATGCCCTCTGATTTGACACACTGAACTCTGTCTGCAAAGTAGTTGGTGAACCAGGCAAGGCAGTCATCAGAAAAACTGAGGCTACTAAGTCTGCCGATAAGAATATGGTGATTGACAGAGTCGAAAGCCTTGGCAAGGTCGATGAAGACGGCTGCACAGTACTGTCTTTTATCGATGGCGATTATGATATCATTTAGTACCTTGAGCGTGGCTGAGGTGCACCCGTGACCAGCTCGGAAACCAGATTGCACAGCGGAGAAGGTACGGTGGGATTCGAGATGGTCAGTGACCTGTTTGTTGACTTGGCTTTCGAAGACCTTAGATAGGCAGGGCAGGATGGATATAGGTCTGTAACAGTTTGGGTCCAGGGTGTCTCCCCCTTTGAAGAGGGGGATGACTGCGGCAGCTTTCAATCCTTGGGGATCTCAGACGATATGAAAGAGAGGTTGAACAGGCTGGTGATAGGGGTTGCGACAATGGCGGCGGATAGTTTCAGAAATAGAGGGTCCAGATTGTCAAGCCCAGCTGATTTGTACGGGTCCAGGTTTTGCAGCTCTTTCAGAACATCTGCTATTTGGATTTGGGTAAAGGAGAACCTGGAGAGGCTTGGGCGAGTAGCTGCGGGGGGGCAGAGCTGTTGGCCGAGGTTGGAGTAGCCAGGCGAAAGGCATGGCCAGCCGTTGAGAAATGCTTGTTGAAGTTTTCGATAATCATGGATTTATCGGTGGTGACCGTGTTACCTAGCCTCAGTGCAGTGGACAGCTGGGAGGAGGTGCTCTTGTTCTCCATGGACTTCACAGTGTCCCAGAACTTTTTGGAGTTGGGGCTACAGGATGCAAATTTCTGCCTGAAGAAGCTGGCCTTAGCTTTCCTGACTGACTGCGTGTATTGGTTCCTGACTTCCCTGAACAGTTGCATATCGCGGGGACTTTTCGATGCTATTGCAATCCACCACAGGATGTTTTTGTGCTGGTCGAGGGCAGTCAGGTCTGGAGTGAACCAAGGGCTATATCTGTTCTTAGTTCTGCATTTTTTGAACGGAGCATGCTTATCTAAAATGGTGAGGAAGTTACTTTTAAAGAATGACCAGGCATCCTCAACTGACGGGATGAGGTCAATGTCCTTCCAGGATACCCGTGCCAGGTCGATTAGAAAGGCCTGCTCACAGAAGTGTTTTAGGGAGCGTTTGACAGTGATGAGGGGTGGTCGTTTGACTGCGGATCCGTAGCGGATACAGGCAATGAGGCAGTGATCGCTGAGATCCTGGTTGAAGACAGCGGAGGTGTATTTGGAGGGCCAGTTGGTCAGGATGACGTCTATGAGGGTGCCCTTGTTTACAGATTTAGGGTTGTACCTGGTGGGTCCCTTGATGATTTGTGTGAGATTGAGGGCATCTAGCTTAGATTGTAGGACTGCCGGGGTGTTAAGCATATCCCAGTTTAGGTCACCTAACAGAACAAACTCTGAAGCTAGATGGGGGGCGATCAATTCACAAATGGTGTCCAGGGCACAGCTGGGAGCTGAGGGGGGTCGCTAATAGGCGTCAACAGTGAGAGACTTATTTCTGGAGAGAGTAATTTTTAAAATTAGTAGTTTGGGTATGGACCTGGAAAGTATGACATTACTTTGCAGGCTATCTCTGCAGTAGACTGCAACTCCTCCCCCTTTGGCAGTTCTATCTTGACGGAAAATGTTATAGTTGGGTATGGAAATCTCAGAATTTTTGGTGGCCTTCCTGAGCCAGGATTCAGACACGGCAAGGACATCAGGGTTAGCAGAGTGTGCTAAAGCAGTGAGTAAAACAAACTTAGGGAGGAGGCTTCTGATGTTGACATGCATGAAACCAAGGCTTTTTCGATCACAGAAGTCAACAAATGAGGGTGCCTGGGGACATGCAGGGCCTGGGTTTACCTCCACATCACCCGCGGAACAGAGGAGGAGTAGTATGAGGGTGCGGCTAAAGGCTATCAAAACTGGTCGCCTAGAGCGTTGGGGACAAAGATAATAAGCATAAATATGAGTTGTATTTACAAATGGTGTGTGTTCTTCACTGGTTGCCCTTTTCTCGTGGCAACAGGTCACAAAACTTGCTGCTGTGATGGCACACTGTGGAATTTCACCCAGTAGATATGGGAGTTTATCCAAATGTATTGTTTTTTCTAATTCTTTGTGGATCTGTGTAATCTGAGGGAAATATGTGTCTCTGATATGGTCATACATTGGGCAGGAGGTTAGGAAGTGCAGCTCAGTTTCCACCTCATTTTGTGGGCAGTGTGCACATAGCCTGTCTTCTCTTGAGAGCCACGTCTGCCTACAGCGGTCTTTCTCAATAGCAAGGCTATGCTCACTGAGTCTGTACATAGTCAAAGCTTTCCTTAAGTTTGGGTCAGTCACAGTGGTCAGGTATTCTGCCGCTGTGCACTCTCTGTTTAGGGCCAAATAGCATTCTAGTTTGCTCTGTTTTTTTGTTTTTTTGTTAATTCTTTCCAATGTGTCAAGTAATGATCTTTTTGTTTTCTCATGATTTGGTTGGGTCTAATTGTGCTGCTGTCCTGGGGCTCTGTGGGGTGTGCTTTTGATCATTAGTGGGTATCGGCCTAATTTTGCTCTGCATGCATTATTTGGTGTTCTACGTTGTACACGGAGGATATTTCTGCAGAATTCTGCATGCATGCGGACCCCAGACCTCACAACCATAAAGGGCAATGGGCTCTATGACTGATTCAAGTATTTTTAGCCAGATCCTAATTGGTATGTTGAATTTTATGTTCCCTTTGATGGTATAGAATGCCCTTCTTGCCTTGTCTCTCAGATCGTTCACAGCTTTGTGGAAGTTACCTCTGGCGCTGATGTTTAGGCCAAGGTATGTATAGTTTTTTGTATGCTCTAGGGCAATGGTGTCTAGATGGAATTTGTATTTGTGGTCCTGGCGACTGGACCTTTTTTGGAACACCATTATTTTGGTCTTTCTGAGATTTACTGTCAGGGCCCAGGTCTGGCAGAATCTGTTTAGAATATCTAGGTGCTGCTCTAGGCCCTCCTTGGTTGGTGACAGAAGCACCAGATCATCAGCCAACAGTAGACATTTGACTTAGGATTCTAGTAGGGTGAGGCCGGGTGCTGTAGACTTTTCTAGTGCCCTCACCAATTCGTTGATGTATATGTTGAAGAGGGTGTTGAAGAGGGTGGGGCTTAAGCTGCATCCCTGTCTCACCCCACGATTATATGCATTTTCCCCAAACAGATAAAATCACATTTTATTTGTCACACGCTTCGTAAACAACAATGTTGTCATGTATTGTCATATTATGTCTTGTTCCTGTTCTTTCTCTTCACTCCGTTTCCCTCTGCTGGTCGTATTAGGTTACCTTCTCTTCCTCTCCTTCCCCCAGCTGTTCCTCATCTTCCCTAACTACCTCGTTCACTCTTTTCCCACCTGTTCCCTTTTTCCCTCTGATTAGGTCTCTATTTCTCTCTCTGTTCCTGCTTCTTTCTTTGTCAGATTCTCGTTTGAGTTTCTCATGCCAGAACCAAACTATCGTCTTGTTTGCTTCACCCTTGTCCCATCCTGTCGGAATCTGCCTGTTCTTTTGATGATACGTGTTATCAGGTACCTCTGTCCGCTACGACCCGCGCCTACCCAGAGAGACCAGCAGTCTGTCGCCGCAACCCAGCTATTCTCCTCTGCTGCTAAGAAGGGGACTCTTTTGTAAATATCAGAAGGACTTTCTGTTTCATTTGTCGCCCTCTCTGAGGGTTGTCTATTTTGCCATTTTTCTACATCTGAAGAGGATCTATGTCTTCCCTGTGTTTTTTACATTAAAGGACTCTGTTTTTGTTAAACCGCTTTTGGGTCCTCACTCAAGTCATAACAAATGTAGACTAACAGTTAAATGATTACTTACGGGTTGCTTTTTTTCAACAATGAATTTTCGATAAAACATTAAATAAATAAATAAATAATATGACAAGGAATATATAGTCACACAGTGAATAACGAATAACAAATTACGAATAATATCAACCTCAAACTCATTTCAGATATGATTGCTAAATGGAATGCTCAAGACAGAGACAAACATTACGTGAATAAGGGCCTTTGTCTAAACGAATACATAGACTTTCACTAGGGACTACACAGTCTTCACATTTTTTTCACATTTTGCTGCCTTAAAAAGGACTACTAGTACACCATTTTACATCTTGATGTTAGATGTTTCCTTACCCTGGAAGTTGTCTCTGGACCAGGGGAAACTGTAAACAGCCATTAAACTTTAGCTAACTTTAGCAACCACTAGCTAAACATCTATGAAAGTGATGGGGGCATGTTTTGAAAAAAAATAATGTCAAAACTCACCTTAAATCAACTCCATATTTGGTTTAATGTTAGTTAAAAGGTGATATTTGGCCATGAAAAAAAATCAACAACATGCTCACATCACTTCCAAAGATTTTAACTAGTGGTGGTTAAAGTTAGCTGAAGTTTGTCATGGCTTTTTATCGAAAAATGAACCATATATTAGTTTCTCCTGTTACAGTTGTGAATCATTTTTAATATGATTCAACCAGCTTTGCCCAACTCTTAGTGTAACATACAACCATTGTTTCTGTTAAAATTGCTCAAGCTCAGTGAATTTGGTTGGGAATCATTGACGGACAGCAATATTCAAAACCTTGTCTCAGATTTTTTTTTAAATATATTTTTCAGATTTAAGTCTGGATGGAGACTGGAATACTCAACACCTCTTGAAAAGCATTGTGGTACGTCTTTAGCATAAACGGGTGTAATTGTCCCATGGAAAAAATGAAACTCTATCCCAGGGTTAGATTTCCCTCTAAAAAAAACAAAGGAGAGCCGCACTCTCCAGGAGCTCAGATGCAAAAATATTTATGTCCATCGTTTCGACAGACAAGGTGTCTTCATCAGGGTATTACACGTTGGACATAAATATTGTTTGCATCTGAGCTCCTAGTGTGTGCGGCTCTCCCTCTGAATCAGAGAGGTGCGGGGGGCTGCCTTAATCGACATCCACGTCATCGGCGTCCGGGGAACAGTGGGTTAATTGCCTTGCTCAAGCCCCGGGGAACACTGGGTTAATTGCCTTGCTCAAGGCCCGGGGAACAGTGGGTTAATTGCGTTGCTCAGGGACAGAACAACAGATTTTTACCTTGTCAGCCCAGGGACCTTTCGGTTACTGGCCCAACGCTCCTACCCGCCAGGCTACCCATAACATGATGCTGCCACCACAATACTTTAAAAATACAAAGGGATCAACAACATTGTATTCACTTCACATTGCTGGCCTTTATGACAAAGAGAAAAGAAGGAAGCGTGTGTTTAAAAAAATCCACTCCAAACCATCCATTTGATTTGCAACAAGACTGTTAAGTAATACTGCAAGATAACACAGCAAAGACACCTTTTTGGCCTAAATGGAAAAACTACAGGTTTTGGTCATATCCAATACAACACAAAAGTGTGAAACCCTCTGTATTTTCAAGAACTGGGGCGGCAGCATCATGTTATGGGTATGCTTGTCATCGGCAGGGACTGGGGAGTTTGTCAGGATCAAAATAAATATGAAACGAGCAAAGCTCAGGTGAAAAGTTAAAGGAAAACCTAACCCTGGAATAGTATTATTTTTCAGTGGGACAGTTACAAAGAAATGATGCCAAGGACACACCAGAATGTCTTTCCAAGATGTGTTGAGTTTTCCTGAGTCTCAGTCCCGACTTAAATTTGCTTGAAAATCAGAGACAAGGTGTGAATATTTGTTATTAACTTGGAAAATGCTCTACAACTTTTTTTCCCACGTTGAAAACGTGGAGTAGGTTGAGTAGGTTGTGTAGATCTGTAGGGGAGAAAAATAGAATGTTATCCTTTTTAGATTAATTTTTGAGGCCGCAAAATGTAAAGACTGTGCGAGCGGTAGACTTTCACTAGGCACTGTATAAGATGGACTGTATAAGATGGAATGCATAAGATGGAATGCATAAGACGGAATGCATAAGACGGAATGCATAAGACGGAATGCATAAGACGGAATGCATGAGATGGAATGCACAAGACGGAATGCATAAGACGGAATGCATGAGATGGAATGCATAAGATGGAATGCATAAGACGGAATGCATAAGATGGAATGCATAAGATGGAATGCATAAGATGGAATGCATAAGATGGAATGCATAAGACGGAATGCATAAGATGGAATGCATAAGATGGAATGCATAAGACGGAATGCATAAGATGGAATGCATAAGATGGAATGCATAAGATGGAATGCATAAGAACATCAGAAACCTATTTCACTTGGCAGGATACATCAATTCCTTTATTGTATCCAATGTCTTTAAAAACACATGTCCTCTGTATTATACACAGTATGCTTTGAAGACTGACACCACTTGTATTTGGAACAGTTACATTTCAAACACAGCACACAGAAATATGAGTTGTTGAAACCAACCACATCGAAAGCAACACGTTAATCATTACCCATTTCCACATCTTCTCTTCCAGCTGTTTGGCTTGGCCTGCAGATCAATGAGGACATGTATCTAAAAAGCTGCTCTCATCAAGCATTCAACCCCTTTAAAGTCAAGGAGACGTTTGTTCGCTTGTCAAACTGAACATGTAGCAGAGAAGAGGTGATCAGAGGGAAGGAGAGAAGAGGCAATAGCTGTGCATGTTGTAGTAATAGTCGTGTATGTTGTAGTACTAGCTGTGTATGTTGTAGTAATAGCTGTGCATGTTGTAGTAATAGCTGTGCATGTTGTAGTAATAGCTGTGCATGTTGTAGTAATAGCTGTGCATGTTGTAGTAATAGATGTGCATGTTGTAGTAATAGTTGTGTATGTTGTAGTACTAGCTGTGTATATTGTAGTACTAGCTGTGCATGTTGTAGTAATAGTTGTGTATGTTGTAGTACTAGCTGTGTATGTTGTAGTAATAGCTGTGTATGTTGTAGTAATAGTCGTGTATGTTGTAGTACTAGCTGTGTATGTTGTAGTAATAGCTGTGTATGTTGTAGTAATAGTCGTGTATGTTGTAGTACTAGCTGTGTATGTTGTAGTGATAGCTGTGTATGTTGTAGTAATAGTCGTGTATGTTGTAGTACTAGCTGTGTATGTTGTAGTAATAGCTGTGTATGTTGTAGTAATAGCTGTGCATGTTGTAGTAATAGCTGTGCATGTTGTAGTAATAGCTGTGCATGTTGTAGTAATAGCTGTGCATGTTGTAGTAATAGTTGTGTATGTTGTAGTACTAGCTGTGTATGTTGTAGTAATAGCTGTGCATGTTGTAGTAATAGTTGTGTATGTTGTAGTACTAGCTGTGTATGTTGTAGTAATAGCTGTGTATGTTGTAGTAATAGTCGTGTATGTTGTAGTACTAGCTGTGTATGTTGTAGTAATAGCTGTGTATGTTGTAGTAATAGTCGTGTATGTTGTAGTACTAGCTGTGTATGTTGTAGTGATAGCTGTGTATGTTGTAGTAATAGTCGTGTATGTTGTAGTACTAGCTGTGTATGTTGTAGTAATAGCTGTGTATGTTGTAGTAATAGCTGTGCATGTTGTAGTAATAGCTGTGCATGTTGTAGTAATAGCTGTGCATGTTGTAGTAATAGCTGTGCATGTTGTAGTAATAGTTGTGTATGTTGTAGTACTAGTTGTGTATGTTGTAGTACTAGCTGTGTATGTTGTAGTGATAGCTGTGTATGTTGTAGTACTAGCTGTGTATGTTGTAGTACTAGCTGTGTATGTTGTAGTACTAGCTGTGCATGTTGTAGTAATAGTCGTGTATGTTGTATTAATAGTTGTGTATGTTGTAGTAATAGTCGTGTATGTTGTAGTAATAGCTGTGTATGTTGTAGTAATAGCTGTGCATGTTGTAGTAATAGTCGTGTATGTTGTAGTAATAGTTGTGTATGTTGTAGTACTAGCTGTGTATGTTGTAGTACTAGTTGTGTATGTTGTAGTACTAGTTGTGTATATTGTAGTACTAGCTGTGTATGTTGTAGTACTAGCTGTGCATGTTGTAGTACTAGTTGTGTATGTTGTAGTACTAGCTGTGCATGTTGTAGTACTAGCTGTGTATGTTGTAGTACTAGTTGTGTATGTTGTAGTACTAGCTGTGTATGTTGTAGTACTAGCTGTGCATGTTGTAGTACTAGTTGTGTATGTTGTAGTACTAGCTGTGCATGTTGTAGTACTAGTTGTGTATGTTGTAGTACTAGCTGTGTATGTTGTAGTAATAGCTGTGTATGTTGTAGTACTAGTTGTGTATGTTGTAGTAATAGGTGTGTATGTTGTATGTTGTAGTAAGAGCTGTGTATGTTGTAGTACTAGCTGTGCATGTTGTAGTACTAGTTTTGTATGTTGTAGTAAGAGCTGTGTATGTTGTAGTACTAGCTGTGCATGTTGTAGTACTAGTTGTGTATGTTGTAGTAATAGCTGTGTATGTTGTAGTACTAGTTGTGTATGTTGTAGTAATAGCTGTGTATGTTGTATGTTGTAGTAAGAGCTGTGTATGTTGTAGTACTAGCTGTGCATGTTGTAGTACTAGTTGTGTATGTTGTAGTAATAGCTGTGTATGTTGTAGTACTAGTTGTGTATGTTGTAGTAAGAGCTGTGTATGTTGTAGTACTAGCTGTGTATGTTGTAGTACTAGTTGTGTATGTTGTAGTAATAGCTGTGTATGTTGTAGTCAGGTGTCTCACCTGCATGAGGTGCTTTGATGAGGTGAATATTCTTCTTCACTTTGCTTATGGCCTCTTCCTTCTCCAACTGTTTGCCCTTCTTCAGCCTGAAGGATGAGCAGATGGAGAAACAGGTATGAGCTCATTGAGCTATCATTTCCATACATACAGATTGACACAAGGACTTGCTAATCCACTGATTGACTGAGATATCATAATATAATAATAATAATATATAATCATATAATAACGCTGCCTTGTATCCAATATATACACATTGGCACAAATACTTTGCAAACTACTCCCAAAGTTCCTTCAAATATCAGATCACAACTTCTGCCTATAATTAAAGGGCCCGTCAGGAAGAATTATTATCCCAGGGTCAGGAAGAATTATTATCCCAGGGTCAGGAAGCATTACTATCCCAGGGTCAGGAAGCATTACTATCCCAGGGTCAGGAAGCATTACTATCCCAGGGTCAGGAAGCATTACTATCCCAGGGTCAGGAAGCATTATTATCACAGGGTCAGGAAGAATTATTATCCCAGGGTCAGGAAGCATTACTATCCCAGGGTCAGGAAGCATTACTATCCCAGGGTCAGGAAGCATTACTATCCCAGGGTCAGGAAGCATTACTATCCCAGGGTCAGTAAGCATTACTATCCCAGGGTCAGGAAGCATTATTATCCCAGGGTCAGGAAGCATTATTATCCCAGGGTCAGGAAGCATTACTATCCCAGGGTCAGGAAGCATTACTATCCCAGGGTCAGGAAGCATTACTATCCCAGGGTCAAGAAGCATTACTATCCCAGGGTCAGGAAGCATTACTATCCCAGGGTCAGGAAATATTATTATCCCAGGGTCAGGAAGCATTACTATCCCAGGGTCAGGAAGCATTACTATCCCAGGGTCAGGAAGCATTACTATCCCAGGGTCAAGTAGCATTACTATCCCAGGGTCAGGAAGCATTACTATCCCAGGGTCAGGAAGCATTACTATCCCAGGGTCATGAAGCATTACTATCCCAGGGTCAGGAAGCATTACTATCCCAGGGTCAGGAAGCATTACTATCCCAGGGTCAAGTAGCATTACTATCCCAGGGTCAGGAAGCATTACTATCCCAGGGTCAGGAAGCATTACTATCCCAGGGTCATGAAGCATTACTATTCCAGGGTCAGGAAGCATTACTATCCCAGGGTCAGGAAGCATTACTATCCCAGGGTCAGGAAGCATTATTATCACAGGGTCAGGAAGAATTATTATCCCAGGGTCAGGAAGCATTACTATCCCAGGGTCATGAAGCATTACTATCCCAGGGTCAGGAAGCATTACTATCCCAGGGTCAGGAAGCATTACTATCCCAGGGTCAGGAAGCATTATTATCACAGGGTCAGGAAGAATTATTATCCCAGGGTCAGGAAGCATTACTATCCCAGGGTCAGGAAGCATTACTATCCCAGGGTCAGTAAGCATTACTATCCCAGGGTCAGGAAGCATTATTATCCCAGGGTCAGGAAGCATTATTATCCCAGGGTCAGGAAGCATTACTATCCCAGGGTCAGGAAGCATTACTATCCCAGGGTCAGGAAGCATTACTATCCCAGGGTCAGGAAGCATTACTATCCCAGGGTCAGGAAGCATTATTATCCCAGGGTCAGGAAGCATTACTATCCCAGGGTCAGGAAACACTACTATCCCAGGATCAGGAAGCATTACTATCCCAGGGTCAAGAAGCATTACTATCCCAGGGTCAGGAAGCATTACTATCCCAGGGTCAGGAAGCATTACTATCCCAGGGTCAGGAAGCATTATTATCCCAGGGTCATGAAGCATTACTATCCCAGGGTCAGGAAGCATTATTATCCCAGGGTCAGGAAGCATTACTATCCCAGGGTCAGGAAGCATTATTATCCCAGGGTCAGGAAGCATTATTATCCCAGGGTCAGGAAGCATTACTATCCCAGGGTCAGGAAGCATTACTATCCCAGGGTCAGGAAGCATTACTATCCCAGGGTCAGGAAGCATTATTATCACAGGGTCAGGAAGAATTATTATCCCAGGGTCAGGAAGCATTACTATCCCAGGGTCATGAAGCATTACTATCCCAGGGTCAGGAAGCATTACTATCCCAGGGTCAGGAAGCATTACTATCCCAGGGTCAGGAAGCATTATTATCACAGGGTCAGGAAGAATTATTATCCCAGGGTCAGGAAGCATTACTATCCCAGGGTCAGGAAGCATTACTATCCCAGGGTCAGTAAGCATTACTATCCCAGGGTCAGGAAGCATTATTATCCCAGGGTCAGGAAGCATTATTATCCCAGGGTCAGGAAGCATTACTATCCCAGGGTCAGGAAGCATTACTATCCCAGGGTCAGGAAGCATTACTATCCCAGGGTCAGGAAGCATTACTATCCCAGGGTCAGGAAGCATTATTATCCCAGGGTCAGGAAGCATTACTATCCCAGGGTCAGGAAACACTACTATCCCAGGATCAGGAAGCATTACTATCCCAGGGTCAAGAAGCATTACTATCCCAGGGTCAGGAAGCATTACTATCCCAGGGTCAGGAAGCATTACTATCCCAGGGTCAGGAAGCATTATTATCCCAGGGTCATGAAGCATTACTATCCCAGGGTCAGGAAGCATTATTATCCCAGGGTCAGGAAGCATTACTATCCCAGGGTCAGGAAGCATTATTATCCCAGGGTCAGGAAGCATTATTATCCCAGGGTCAGGAAGCATTACTATCCCAGGGTCAGGAAGCATTACTATCCCAGGGTCAGGAAGCATTCACTCTGTGTCTACACCTGTTGCTTACGAAGCATGTGCCAATTTTTTTACAAATTTTAATTTAGGACTCTGCTTGTTATTTACCATATTAAAAACTATGAATTGTACTCACCATTTCATGATAAACTTTGCCTGTCGTTTCTGTTTGATCTCTTCCACCTTCTTCATCGCTGATAGGTGAGAATTGTCTGTTAATTGAATGATTAGAATGTTCCGCCCTGAAACATATAATTGTATGGAATTGATTAGAATGTATGAAATCATAATCAATAAATGTGTAGTTCTAGTCAGAATTAGGGTAAAACAATATAGCTCTATGGTATTTTAAACACAGACTGTCTGAGCTTGTTGCCGACCTGACTAGAGATTTGGGAGAGAACGGGGAGTACGTCTCAAGGACAAGGTCACTATCTCTGTTGGCTGGGTGGTGAGACAGTGTGTGCGTAGCAGGACGTGTGTGTGTATGTTTGTGTGTATGTGTGGGCGTGAGAAGTCAGTATAAAATGAATGAACGTTCCCATGAATAAACATTTGACCATTTAGCTGGGCCTCCATCTGTTTCATTCGACCAGGATCTTACAAATTCTGGTTTGCAGACTGAGAGTAATATAATTAAATTGGGTTATGTACCTGAAGAACATAACTCTCTTATCAATTGGTCCTTCGAGCCGGATCTCAAAATCTATCTCTGTCTTCCCGAGGAACTGCTGAAAACCATGCACGGGCGGATCCAGGATCCGTAAGGCAAAAGACCTGACCTCTGAATTGAGGGTTTATTTCAGGCCAGTGGTGAACTGGTACACGACAGAGGTGGTGACGAGATCCAACCTGCTTTTCCCAGTCTTCAAGAAGTTGACTGATCTCTGTCCGTTTCATTTAAATAAGAACCTTACAAATTCTTAGAAACAGACAGAGTGTATTAATTGCATTGGTTAATGAACACATAGGAACAAAATTCCTCAAACAATCGCCTCCACTAAATAACAAAAAATAAGTTAGGTTGTTGCTATTCTAGTCAGTATTTAAAATGGACTCACACATTAACAACGCAATTAGTTCAATGTAAACAATTATACGATGAACTGAGGTGACTTGAAGAGCCATGTGAGAGGATAAAAATAACTGGATCAATAAATGACCTTATCTTACCCCACAACTCCCTTCTGTACTTGACTGGAATATTTCCGCGCTTCTCAAACTCCAACGAGTTGTCCTGAGGCACGGAACAAATAAAACAGGGAACGAATATTACGACTAATAGTAGTAGCTACATAAGGATATTTACTTTATGAATACTTCATCAAATTAAATCAAAATGTTTTTTTTTAATAAAGCCTTTCTTTTTTACATCAGCAGTTGTCACAATGTGCTCTACACTAAGGGCTGTGACGATGCCAGTATCGCAATAACTTTTTTCCATGGCAAAAAATTAAAACACAAAGCAAAGCAGACTAGACTCTTTGGTCCTTTAAAAAACCTGCTGGATGTAACATTGTGTGCTATATAGCTTAGAAAATAAATGTGACCCTGGATAGTTAAAAATCTGCTTTGTGTTTTGTTTCCTTGCCACGATACTAAAATACTATTGACTGATACTGATATCATCCCGGGCTCTACTATACAGAAACCCAGCCTAAAACACCAAAGAACAAGCAATGCAGATGTAGAAGTACAAGTGGCTAGGAGAAGAAAAACATCATTAGAAAAGGAAGAAACAAAGAGAGGAAAAGATGGAGGAAGTAGAAGCTGAGTTGGAATCAGGCAACACGTAGAGCAAAGTCGGTAAAGACGAATGTTCGGACAACAGAAGTATCGAAAACTGAAACAAAACTTGAAATTGTCTCACATTGGAGTGGAGGATACGTGTATGAAGGATAATAAATCGCTTCTTGTTGAGATGTGTTTGTTGAGTTAAGGATGCGTATTAGAGGTCGACCGATTATGATTTGTCAACGCCAATACCGATTATTGGAGGACCAAAAAAGTCGATACCGATTAATTGGACGGTTTTTTATTTTTATTTGTAATAATGACAATTACAACAATACTGAATGAACACTTATTTTAACTTAATATAACACATCAATACTGTCACGTTCTGACCTTTATTTCCTTTGTTTTGTCATTATTTAGTATGGTCAGGGCGTGAGTTGGGTGGGCAGTCTATGTTTGTTTTTCTATGTTTTGGGTATTTCCATGTTTCGGCCTAGTATGGTTCTCAATCAGAGGCAGGTGTCATTAGTTTTCTCTGATTGAGAATCATACTTAGGTAGCCTGGGTTTCACTGTGTGTTTGTGGGTGATTGTTCCTGTCTCTGTGTTTTGAACCAGATAGGGCTGTTTTTGGTTTTCCACGTTTATTGTTTTGTAGTGTTCGTGTTTATCTTTTTTTATTAAACATGAATCAATATAATCACGCTGCGTTTTGGTCCGCCTCTCCTTCAACTAAAGAAAACCATTACAAACAAAATCAATTTAGCCTCAAATAAATAATGAAACATGTTCAATTTGGTTTAAATAATGCAAAAACAAAGTGTTGGAGAAGAAAGTAAAAGTGCAATATGTGCCATGTAAAAAAGCTAACGTTTAAGTTCCTTGCTCAGAACATGAGAACATATGAAAGCTGGTGGTTCCTTTTAACATGAGTCTTCAATATTCCCAGGTAAGTGTTAGGTTGTAGTTATTATAGGAATTATAGGACTATTTCCCTCTATACCATTTGTATTTCATTAACCTTTGACTATTGGATGTTCTTATAGGCACTTTAGTATTGCCAGTGTAACAGTATAGCTTCCGTCCCTCTCCTCGTTCGAACCAGGAACACAACGACAACAGCCACCATCGAAGCAGCGTTACCCATGCAGAGCAAGGGGAACAACCACTCCAAGTCTCAGAGCGAGTGACGTTTGAAACGCTATTAGCGCCACTCAGCTAACTAGCCAGCCATTTCACATCGGTTACACCAGCCTCATCTCGGGAGTTGATGGGCTTGAAGTCAACTGTACGGTAGTTAACTGTACTGTAGTTAACTGTACTGTAGTTAACTGTACGGTTGCAAGATTGAATCCCCCGAGCTGACAAGGTGAAATCTGTCGTTCTGCCCCTGAACGAGGCAGTTAACCCACTGTTCCTAGGCCGTAATTGACTTGCCAAGTTAATTAAATAAAGATTAAATAAAGGTGTAAATATATATTTTTTTAATCGGCCAAATCAGTGTCCAAAATTACAGATTTCCGATTGTCATAAAAACTTGAAATCGGCCCTAATTAATCGGCCATTCCGATTAATCGGGTCGACCTCTAATGCGTATGTGGGGAAACCCATTTGAGGTATGGAAAATGGTGAAGTATGAGCTGGGAAAAGCGGAGTCTTGTCAGAGTGACCAAGACGAACAGAGGAAGAACAGAGAACAGTCTGTCGCTCCTGTTGTTTTTTTGATAAAAAACAAATACCTACCCATGTGAACCTTGGTTATGTAAAATACGCAAATCCCCAAACCATTGCTGTGTAAGAATTGTAAAGGATTTGGCCATGTTTCAAGTGTGTGCAGAAGGACAGACAGACAGTATAGTGAAGAACAGTGTGTAGAAGGACGACGGTGTTGGTGGGGGATCATGATCCTGAGTGCCCTGTAAGGGTGAAGTAGATTGAGGTGGCAAAAGTTTTGAGGAGTCAATCGAATCTCCTATGTGGAGGCGATTTAAAATAATTGAGAAAAACAAGTGCTATAGTGAAGAGATAGTAGTGCGTGGTCACGCAGTCATGGGTAAACAGGAAGTACAGGAGGGGGCTGAGCATGCACCCTTGTGGGGCCTCTGTGTTGAGGATCAGCGAAGTGTTGGTGTTGTTTCCTACCTTCACCACCTGTGGGCGGCCCGTCAGGAAGTCCAGAACCCAGTTGAACAGGGCGGGTTTCAGACCCAGGCCCCGAGCTCAATGATGAGCTATAGTCAATCAACAGCATTCTTACATAGGTATTCCTCTTGTCCAGATGGGACAGCAGACAGATGGGACAGCAGCATAAAGGGGAGGGAACAATGCAAATAGTCTGGGTAGCCATTTGATTAGCTGTTCAGGAGCCTCAGATTAGCTGAGATTAGCTGAGATTAGCTGGCAAACTTAATGAAGGTGTTGGAGTCGTGCCTGGCCATGCAGTCATGAGTGAACAGTGAGTACAGGAGGGGACTGAGCACGTACCCCTGAGGGGCCCCCGTGTTGAGGATCAGCATGGAGGATGTGCTGCTACCCACCCTTACCACCTGGGGGCAACCTGTCAGGAAGACCAGGATCCAGTTGCAGAGGGAGGTGTTTAGTCCCAGGGTCCTTAGTTTAGTGATGAGCTTTGAGGGCACTATGGTGTTGAATGCATAGCATTCTCACATAGGTGTTCCTTTTGTCCAAGTGGGAAAGGGCAGTGTGGAGTGCAATAGAGATTGCATCGTGTGTGGATCTGTTGGGGCGGTATGCAAATTGGAGTGGGTCTAGGGTTTCTGGAATAATGGAGTTGATGTGAGCCATTACCAACCTTTCATGGCCACAGACGCGAGTGCTACAGGTCTGTAGTGATTTAGGCAGGTTACCTTAGTGTTCTTGGGCACAGAGACTATGGTGGTCTGCTTGAAACATGTTGGTATTACAGACACAGTCAGGGACAGATTGAACATGTCAGTGAAGACACTTGTCAGTTGGTCAGCGCATGCTCGGAGTACAACGTCCTGGTAATCCGTCTGAGAACCCAGCTGGCTGTATGGACGGGGACAGTATATCCAGAGAGAGCCATCATTCCGTGAAACAGAGTATGTTACAGTCCCTGATGTCTCTCTGGAAGGAGATCCTCGCTCTGAGCTCATCTGCTTTATTGTCCAGAGACATTAGCGAGTAATATACTCGGAAGCAGTAGATGGTGTGCACACCTCCTGAGTCGGACTAGAAGTCCACTCTGAATACCTCTTCTCCGCCTGCGGGGTCTTGGAGCAGCCTCTAGGATAAGTAAAATTTCCTGGGGGGGGGTACGAACTAAGGATCCAATTCAGGAAAGTTGTTTCCTGCTGTTATCGCCTGTTACCGCTGCTCTGACATCCAAAAATGATTTCCGGCTGTATGTAATAACACAAAAAAAAACGTTCTGGGCTAATAATGTAAGAAATAACACACAAAAAAAGAATAACTTGCTGTCTAGGGGTTAATTATCATCAGTATCTGTGTCGCTGTAGTTAGTTAGCTAGCTTTGGTCCACACATCGGATGCTCTTGCAGCTCGTAGTGTGTGGGACATATGCTGCGTTTAAAACAACTGAGAGCTCGGAAAAATACGAGGTCAAATCATGACGTCAGTGATTTTCTGGTCGGAAAACTGGTCCCCAGTTGGATCTCGTTTTTTCCCCCCCTGAGTTCCCAGTTGTTTTGAACGTGATAACAGCGGTCCATACCTAACTAGAGATGCAGACAAAAGTTGTCGACGCTAAACAAGGCAAAGAACACCAAATAGTCATAACTTGCAGTCATTACGTACAAACATCATCCCATGGCCGGAGTTAAACAGGCCCCGCATTGTTCAAACATGTCTTTACGTCTTTCCTCTTTTCGTTCGTCATAGCAGACGTCAGGTGTCTGAAGCGCTTTTGCTGCCCTCTGCAGGACGTACTCCTGAACTACTGACGGTAGATGTTCAATTTGCACCAGACATTCAAAAGCATGCTCGTGCGGCAAGGTCGATTTCTCGTGCGGCAAGGTCGATTTCCGCGCTTATAAACCCAAGGTCGTTACAATAATTCACCCCCAGGTTGTTTGACTGTTCCAACTTTTTTTTTTTTAAATGAACCCAATATAATTCCTACTTTGAGACGCTTGACATGGTCACCTCTTTCTTATTTTTTTTTATGATCTGAAAAGCAAAAGTGATCCTAGATCAACATTCACAGTCTTGGAGATCTTGTAAATATAGGACCAGAAGTACACAACATATAAAGAGGGTGGGGGAAGTGATGGTGAATAACCCAGTTGCCAGTATATCCCTGGGTTAGTTATGTTTAAGAAGGATAAAAAAGGAACCATGCAATTCCTCATTGACCATACTGCCATGGTTACACACTAAAACAATAAGTTATAAAATAGCTTCCGTGATTGGGCGGAAGGATAAAAGACTTGGCTAGGGAACCGAGCATTGCCGTTTCTGTCAAAACTCCCCAAGGAGATGTGGGGTGTCAGGCGCAGGAGAAACAAGTAATGAATGAAAAGGGCGTTTAATCAACCAGCTCAAAAATCACAGGACACCGGACTACAGCAGTAGCCATAAAACCCCACTCAGACACAGTCCAGGGAACTAGCGAAAGCGAAAACAATCCCACACAAAAACCCAAAGGAAATGTCGAGATGAAATACCCCCCCTAATTAACCAAAATGAAACCAGGTGAACCACATAACAGACATGACCAAAAGAAAAGGAAAAAAGATTGGTGGCAGCTAGTAGACCGGTGACTATGACCGCCGAGCGCCGCCCGAACAGGAAGAGGATGCACCTTCCGTGGAAGTCGTGACAGTTTCAAACCCCACATGTGCAGATTGTCAACATACGGTATAAACAGTCAAATAAATATGTTTGTGTGTTTATGATTAAATGCTGTTCAAATGTCCTGTGGGTCTATATCTGCTTGTAGTGGTCCTACAATTACAGTCCTCAAATGCGTATTGCCATTCAATCTGGAGAGAAACATCGTGGGGATGTATTCCAATGTGCTTTAATAAAGAGCTACTACACATTTGCATGCTGAGAATGTTGTGGTAAAAATTCAATATAACATTTTCTAAATCTTCTTGAAATGTTTTGAGGACCTCTAAGACAAAGTTAAATGTACACTGATCAAAAATATAAACACAGCATGTAAACTGTTGGTCCCATTTTCATGAGCTGAAATAAAAGATCCCAGAAATGTTCCATACGCACAAAAAGTGTATTTCTTTAAATGATGTGTACCAATTTGCTTACATCCTTGTTAGTGAGCATTTCTCGTTTGCCAAGATAATTCATCCACCTGACAGGTGTGGCATATCAAGAAGTTGATTAAACAGCCTGATCATTACACAGGTGCACCTTGTGCTGGGGACAATAAAAAGCCACTCTAAAATGTGCCGTTTTGTCACACAAGACAATGCCACAGATGTCTAAACCTTTGAGGGAGCGTGCAATTGGCACGTCCACTAGAGCTGTTGCCAGAGAATTGAATGTTAATTTCTCTACCATAAGCCACCTTAAAGAATTTGGCAGTACGTCCAACTGGCCTCACAACCACAGACCACGTATAACCACGCCAGCCCAGGACCTCCACATCCAGCTTCTTCACCTGCGGGATCATCTGAGACCAGCCACCTGCACAGCTGATGAAACTCTGGGTTTGCACATTTAAAGAATTTCTGCACAAACTGTCAGAAACCGTCTCATCGAGCTCATCGATCCGAGCTGATCTGCATACTCGTCGTCCTCACTAGGGGTCTTGACCTGACTGCAGTTTGATGTCGTAACTGACTTCAGTGGGCAAATGCTCACCTTCGATGGCCACTGGCACGCTGGAGAAGTGTGCTCTTCACGGAGGAATCCCGGTTTCAACTATACCAGGCAGATGGCAAACAACGCGTATGGCGTTGTGTGGGCGAGCGGTTTGCTGATGTCAACATTGTGAACAGAGAGCCCCATGGTGGCGGTGGGATTATGTTATGGGCAGGCATAAACTACAGACAACAAACACAATTGCATTTTATCGATGGCAGAGATACTGTGGTGAGATCTTGAAGCCAATTGTCGTGCCATTCATCCACCATCAGCATGATAATGCACAACACCATGTCTCAAGGATCTGGACACAATTCCTGGAAGGTGAAAATGTCCCAGTTCTTCCATGGCCTGCATCCTCACCAGACATGTCACTCATTGAGCATGTTCGGGATGCTGTGGATCGACGTGTACAACAGCGTGTTCCAGTTCCCGCCAATATCCAGCAACTTCACACAGCCATTGAAGAGGAGTGGGACAACATTCCACAGGCCACAATCAACAGCCTGATCAACTCTATGTGAAGGAGATGTGTCGCGCTGCATGAGACAAATGGTCACACCAGATACTGACTGGTTTTCTGATCCACACTCCTATTGTTTTATTAAGGTATCTGAACAACAGATGCATATCTGTATTCCCAGTCATGTGAAATCCATAGATTAGGGCCAAATGAATTTATTTCAATTGACTGATTTCCTTATATGAACCGTAACTCAGTAAAATCTTTGAAATTGTTGCATGTTGTGTTTATATATATATATATTTGAATATTATGTTAAACCTAAAACAAAGAGGCTTACGAACGTCATAGAAAAACAGACTTATTCAGAAATTGTGGAAACATCATACAACATTATGGGAATGTTCTGTGCAACCTAACTTAAACATTGTATGAATGTCATCACAACTGAGCATTGTGTTTTGGGAACCCATCGCCTGTAATGTACAACCTAATTAAATGTTTTGGGAACCCATCGCCTGTAATGTACAACCTAATTAAATGTTTTGGGAACCCATCGCCTGTAATGTACAACCTAATTAAATGTTCTGGGAACCTTATTTTTATTTTTTTAAACCTCAAAGGCTGTTCTGTCAACATTCTTGTAATTTTTTTACAGACATGATCTGAATGTTGGCACAACTGGAGTTTTTTTTTTGTGTGTGTGTTTTCGTGAACTTATCTTTTTGTGACGTCCCCACAATGTTCCCAATAACCTAATGACACATGCTGGTAACCTTCAAAGAACAGATTCAATATTTTCTAGAAATGTTCTTGCAACAACAGGTAAATGTTTGTTTTAAACGTTCTATAAATCATCAGCACGACTAGACAGTTTTTTGAGTTATGAGAACATTTGCTGCAAAAGTTCCCAGAATGCAATTTTCACACAGAACCATTTTTTGGTTTGCTGGACAGACTTAGATCCACATATACAACCAATCCTGTATCTGTTGACACTGTATAGTGTATTTTGGTGACACTGAGATAAAACTATGTCCTCTCATCACATCCATATCAATGATTTTTGAAAAAAAAACTATCACTGGAAAACTTTTTCAGGAAACATTTTTATTGAAACGATGAGACCATCTTGAGAGGATAAAATAATGTGGTTTGTAACACAGAAACACTCTTTACTTTCATACTTGGGAGAAAGAAATACAAAATCAGGAAATTACAACAAAAACACATGTTAAATAGTAGAAATAAAAGGACACATTCAAATGGGTGTCCGGCAAAGGCAGCAAGCTCCCCTAGCCGACAAAACCTGTCCCTGACGCAGGCTCGGAGAACACAGACAGAGGGGGATAATAGCCCAGTCTTTTCTTATATCCATCTAAGGCCGTGTCTAGACTTGACAGTTCACGCAGCTTTAGTATTCTGATCATGGAATTCTGATCATGGAATTCTGATCATGGAATTCTGATCAGGGAATTCTGATCAGGGAATTCCGAAAGTGTCATGTGTCTACACCTACAAATAAATGTGTCTTCCGTGTCCACATTGTGTCCGGATTCCCGTTTTTCCTGCGCTATATTCAAATGCCAGTATGCATTCTACAAACGGTGGAATAGGCTAAATATGATAATAACACAACAACAACTGATGGCAATAGCTAACTACTGTAGCTAACTAGCCAGCTAACCTTTGTAGCTAACTACTGTAGCTAACTAGCCAGCTAACCTCTGTAGCTAACTACTGTAGCTAACCAGCCAGCTAACCTCTGTAGCTAACTACTGTAGCTAACCAGCCAGCTAACCTCTGTAGCTAACTACTGTAGCTAACCAGCCAGCTAACCTCTGTAGCTAACTACTGTAGCTAACTAGCCAGCTAACCTCTGTAGCTAACTACTGTAGCTAACCAGCCAGCTAACCTCTGTAGCTAGCAAGCAACACTAAAGGGATTGCAAAAGGGTTTGCATAACACTAGCCAAACTAAAAAAAATAGCTATTCTAAATATTAGCTTGTTGGCTAGCATTTCTGAGGCCAGCAAACACGTTCCTCACACACTAACAATGTATGTCCTCCAACGTTATAATGAAAAAGGCGCCTCTCAATTTCAAAACAAGCTTTCTGGAGACTTATGAGAGGAGTGCTGATGACATCGCCCACTGTATGCACTTTCGGTAGCCTGATTGTGTCCAGACTGAGGAGAAATCCGCACACAATGCATCCCTGACCAACTCCTGAAGTGGTAACCAGATCTGAACACAATGCATCCCTGACCAACTCCTGAAGTGGTAACCAGATCTGAACACAATGCATCCCTGACCAACTCCTGAAGTGGTAACCAGATCTGAACACAATGCATCCCTGACCAACTCCTGAAGTGGTAACCAGATCTGAACACAATGCATCCCTGACCAACTCCCTGAAGTGGAACCAGATCTGGTAACCAGATCTGAACACAATGCATCCCTGACCAACTCCTGAAGTGGTAACCAGATCTGAACACAATGCATCCCTGACCAACTCCTGAAGTGGTAACCAGATCTGAACACAATGCATCCCTGACCAACTCCTGAAGTGGTAACCAGATCTGAACACAATGCATCCCTGACCAACTCCTGAAGTGGTAACCAGATCTGAACACAATGCATCCCTGACCAACTCCTGAAGTGGTAACCAGATCTGAACACAATGCATCCCTGACCAACTCCTGAAGTGGTAACCAGATCTGAACACAATCAGACCACAAAGAGACCCGTCTTTTCAATGCGACCTTCGTATTTCCGATAGCAGAAGTCACATGCAAGTGTCAAGTGTAGACATGACCTCAGGAAATATGCTTGAACACGAAATAAAACTATCCTAAAATAAACAAAACCATAAAATGTTTTAAAAAGTCCCAAAAGTAAACTTTTAACATCTTTCAGGCGAAATCTCATGAACACGATCCAACTGACAACTGAACACTCTTTGACCTCTCAAGCCACACAAAACAAAAAATGGAACTTGGCATCACAATGATTCGACTTTAAAAATTCCATTTTCTAGTTCATCAAAAATCCTAGCAACTTATAACACATTATGCAAATACTGTTGTGAAAAAAAAAAAAAAAAAGAAGTAAAACCAAATAACTAATTATTAAAACAACATCTTCTTTGGTCAAGATTATTTGCTTTTCAAAGATATAAAACTTGATTATGTTGCTCTTCACACATAGGGGTTATTGAGTTGATAGTCAGAATCTTGTGGTATTGTCAAACTGGGGTGTGTAATATAATAGCAGCTCCCAGCTGTGTTTGATCTGTGTAGCCGACTCCTATGGTCATTGTCATGGCTGGCATGCTATACAGCACAAACAAATATGGTACCAGGCTAGAAATATAGTGGATACAAATATACATTTCTCCATCATACAACATTCATTCATTTATAAAAAATGGTATTCATGTGAATTGTTGACCGCAGGTGATATCAGCTTGATGAATGCAAATGTTACTTCATCCATCCACTATCTCTGTCAATACACTGACTGGATTCTTTGTTTTGGTGTGAGACAAACTCCTGTCCGTGTTGGGCTTAATTCCAGTTCAATTCAGTAAATTCTGTAAAGTTTAACTGAAATTTCAAAATTCTCAAATTTCCCTTTTGAAAAGAATTGGAATTTCAGTTTACTCCCGGAACTGACTGAATTGATATGGAACTAGCCCCAACTCTGGAATCTCCTGTGACATCATCCCGTCTGATCTATCTGGAGGACCCATCAGTCCTCCCGTCTGATCTATCTGGAGGACCCATCAGTCCTCCCGTCTGATCTATCTGGAGGACCCATCAGTCCTCCCGTCTGATCTATCTGGAGGACCCATCAGTCCTCCCGTCTGATCTATCTGGAGGACATATCAGTCCTCCCATCTGATCTATCTGGAGGACCCATCAGTCCTCCCGTCTGATCTATCTGGAGGACCCATCAGTCCTCCCGTCTGATCTATCTGGAGGACCCATCAGTCCTCCCTTCTGATCTATCTGGAGGACATATCAGTCCTCCCATCTGATCTATCTGGAGGACCCATCAGTCCTCCAGTCTGATCTATCTGGAGGACCCATCAGTCCTCCCGTCTGATCTATCTGTAGGACCCATCAGTCCTCCCGTCTGATCTATCTGTAGGACCCATCAGTCCTCCCGTCTGATCTATCTGGAGGACCCATCAGTCCTCCCGTCTGATCTATCTGGAGGACCCATCAGTCCTCCCGTCTGATCTATCTGGAGGACATATCAGTCCTCCCATCTGATCTATCTGGAGGACCCATCAGTCCTCCCGTCTGATCTATCTGGAGGACATATCAGTCCTCCCATCTGATCTATCTGGAGGACCCATCAGTCCTCCCGTCTGATCTATCTGGAGGACCCATCAGTCCTCCAGTCTGATCTATCATCTATCTGAATCCCCCCATCTGAGGAAGTAGACAACTCTTTGGCATCTAATAGCACAGTGTCAACGCTGCATTTAGCATCAATGATCTACTGGACATAGAAGGCAAATGGAGAACACTCGTCTGAAAGACAGAGCACTAAAGCTTTCAACCAGATATAAAAACGTGTCTTGAAAATGTACAATAAGAATTGTATTCAACTCGATAATTCAATGAGAAATATACATACTTGGCACGGCAGCGAAATTATTCAGAGGACACTTACAATACTGTAGGGCTGTTATGTCGCGTGTTCCTACTCTTTCTTTGGTTCTCTGTATCTACAATCATCTGCAAAGCCCTTTTCCACGTAATAATAAGGCCATTTTAAAGCTTTTAAAAAGGTACGCTGTACTGCAAATGCCAGTTCAACGTTTAATTTTTTAGTTACTTGATCTTACTCAAATAGAGACTGGTGATACAGTATCTAATGCACTTCAATGTTAGAACTATACTGAAGAGGCTCGTCATTAAAAAAAAAACGTAAACACTTTTCCAACCTTACAAAAAAAAAAAAAATAATTCCAAAAAGGAATTTTCACAAATCTTCAAACTAAATTCAGCCTGTAACTATAACTCCTGCAGGTAAGACGACATGGCTTTGAAATATTTCCAACCCTCATTACCCTGAGTTGGGGAAAATAATACTGCACAATATACTCTTAAAAATGAGGTAGTAGTATAATACGGTACTTGCACAATATATTGTTATAAATGAGGTAGTACTATATATACAGAGTCAGAGTAACTGAGGTAGACAATCAGCAATGAGGAGGGTCACCAACCCTCTGCTTCAATGGAAGAAAACAAATCTCCTTAATTATAGAATGTATCACCAAGCAATATATTTCTACATTCTTTTGAACATTCATTGTTGGGTGAGCTTTGGTTTAGGACAGACATTAAGGACTGGTTTCCCGGACAAAGATTAAGCTTAGTTTTGTTAAAAAAAAATATTTAAAAAAATTAAAAACATGTAAAGCTCCTTCCAATGTCCAATCTTCACTGAACATGCTTATTAGGATCCCATAACATCCCTTTCACCAATTCATGACAAAGCATCATCTGTGTGGTGTTTCTTTCTTTGTTGTGCTCTTCTACACTGTTCAACCAATCCTGTAAATGTGGAGGAGGAGTTAAGATGGAATGTCGACTTGTTAACGTCCTAAAGCAGAAGTCTCTCTTTCCAGTTCCCCTGAAAACCGGAAGCATCCGGTTGTCACCGACCCCCGCTGAGGTTGGTGTCTAAGAAATCATCCCTAAAGACCTGACACAAAGACAAAAACCAGACAGACTGAAAATAAGACCAAAATGAAACAGGAAAACAACACCATTCATTACAAATATCTTGAGGTAGACCTGAAGCAAACACCCCTTTCCTCCTTAAAGCTTAAACTTCCTGATCCCTCTATGTAACTGTATGTTCCTTGCCCAAGGACCTATTTCAGGAGGCAAAGAAGCGAGAAAGGTGGGCTGCTTCAACTGAAAATAAGCCGCATTCAGGTTGGGTAACCTATCACCAGGACGAGCCTGCTGACTGGACCGTGGCCTGGGCAGGATAAACAGCTTCCTCAGCCGAGAGGGAACAGGGACGTGAGGGATGCTGGACCGTGGCCTGGGCAGGATAAACATTTTCCTCAGCCGAGAGGGAACAGGGATGCTGGACAGTGTCATGACCAGGCTGGTGGAGACCATGGTGGAGACGGTAGGGATGTCTTGGTGGCGTCACCTCAGATTCCACTTTAAAACCAGGCTTTTCTTCTTCTTCCTTCTCTGGAGTTGGACTGTCATCCAACTCCGACCCGAAGGACGGAGGCCTGGAGTTGCTCATCTCATTGCTTATCTCTTCGTTGGAGTAGAGACCAGAGTCTCCTGTCTCCCGACTTCCGTCACTGGTCTCAGTAGTTCCAGAGCTGTTTCCCTCACTGAAGCCCCCGGAGCTCTCCAAGTCCCCTAGTGGCCCGAACAGGATATGCAGGCTGGAGGGCTGGAGGGGAGGCGCACCTTCCTTCTCCTCGTAACACAGAACGGTCTTCCCTGCCTCGTACAGACGTGCTCTGTTCTCAGCCTAGAGATAAAGGAGAGGAGAGATATTTGTTGTATAACAACATTGTATAACAAATTACCAATACTCAATACTGTAAACTCCATGTTGAAGACTGGTATTTTAATAGCAGCAACATGATTTGGTTCATGTCTGAAGACCGACCTGGCTTGTACTTCTATTGTATCTCTCCCTCTTAAAAAAGTGCCATCTCTTACTGCGGTTGAAACCGCAGACCGGGCCGGCTCCTGTAATCATCAGGTTTGTCCCACCCTGAAAACAGAGAGAGAACCAGATTAGAGACAGATAAAGGCGTAGAGTACATTCAGAAAGTATTCAGACCCCTTTAGACTTTTTTCCACATTTTGTTACGTTACAGCCTTATTCTAAACTGGATTCAATAAATTAAAAAAATCCTCAGCAATCTACACACAATACCACATAATGACAAAGCGAAAAACAGATTTTTTCCCCCATTTTTTTCTTCAGATTTACATAAGTATTCAGACCCTTTGCTGTGAGACATGAAACTGAGCTCAGGTGCATCCTGTTTCCATTGATCATCCTTGAGATGTTTCTACAACTTGATTGGAGACCACCTGTGGTAAATTCAATTGTTTGGACATGATTTGGAAAGGCACACACCTGTCTATACAAGGTCCCTCAGTTGACAGTGCATGTCAGAGCAAAAACCAAGCCATGAGGTTGAAGGAATTGTCCGTAGAGCTCCAAGACAGGATTGTGTCGAAGGCACAGATCTGGGGAAGGGTACCAAAAATATTCTGCAGCACTGAAGGTCCCCAAGAACACCGTGGCCTCCATCATTCTTAAATGGCAGAAGTTTAGAACCACCAAGACTCTTCCTAGAGCTGTCCGCCAGGCCAAACTGATCAATCGGGGGAGAAGGGCCTTGGTCAGGGAGGTGACCAAGAACCTGATGGTCACTCTGATTGAGGTCCAGAGTTCATCTGTGAACATGGTTGTCCTTCTGGAAGTTTCTCCCATCTTTGCAGCACTCCACCAATCAGGCCTTTATGGTAGTGACCAGACGGAAGCCACTCCTCAGTAAAAGGCACATGACAGCCCTCTTGGAGTTTGCCAAAAGGCACCTAAAGGGCTCTCAGACCATGAGAAACAAAATTGAAACCAAGATTGAACTATTTGGCCTGAATGCCAAGCGTCACATCTCGAGGAAACCTGGCACCATCCCTACGGTGAAGCATGGTGGTGGCAGCATCATGCTGTGGTGATGTTTTTCAGCGGCAGGGACTGGGAGACTATTCAGGATTGAGAGAAAGATGAACAGAACAAAGTGCAGAGAGATCTTTGATGAAAACCTGCTCCAGAGCACTCAGGACCTCAGACTGGGGGCGAAGATTCACCTTCCAACAGGACAACCACCCTAAGCACACAGCCAAAAGACAACGCAGGAGTGGCTTCGGGACAAGTCTCTGAATGTCCGTGAGTGACACAACCAGAGCCCGGACTTGAACCCGATTTAATACATTTGCAAAAAAAAAAATTATTTGTCATTATGGGGTATTGTGATGTCATTATGGGGTATTGTGATGTCATTATGGGGTATTGTGATGTCATTATGGGGTATTGTTTGTAGGTTGATGAGGTTGATAAAATGTAATCCATTTTAGAATAACGCTGTAACCTAACAAAATGTGGAAAAAGTGTAAAGGGGTCTGAATACTTTCCCGAAGGCACAGTATATGGCATAAATACAGTCTCATACATACACACTCATGACCTGTGTCTGTGGAGTCATGTCTCACCTTGGCATCAATGAAGTGTGGTGCCATCATGGGCATCAGGGCCTCTATGTTCTCAGCCTGGTGTTCATTGGCCAGGGCCAAACCAGTATGTGGACCATGGGTTCCCTCACCGTTCACTACGTCCATGATCTTACAGATGGAAGATTTCCTATTGGAGCAAAGAGTAGAAGTTAGGGGACAATATAAAATAATATATTGGAAGAGAGTTCTTTCAAAAATGGCTGAAGCATTAGAATGAGTAAATGGACTATAGTCTGAAAAGGAGAAGAAGAAACAGAAGAAGAAGAAACAGAAGAAGGAGAAGAAGAAGAAACAGAAGAAAGAGAAGAAGAAGATACAGAAGAAGAAGATACAGAAGAAGAAGATACAGAAGAAGAAGATACAGAAGAAGAAGATACAGAAGAAGAAGAAACAGAAGAAGAAGAAAACAGAAGAAGAAGAAGAAGACAGAAGAAACAGAAGAAGAAGAAGAAGAAACAGAAGAAGAAGAAGAAACAGAAGAAGAAGAAACAGAAGAAACAGAAGAAAAGAAGAAAAGAAGAAGAAGAAGAAACAGAAGAAGAAGAAGAAACAGAAGAAGAAGAAACAGAAGAAGAAGAAGAAACAGAAGAAGAAGGATAAAAGAAGAAGAAGAAACAGAAGAAGAAGAAACAGAAGAAGAAGAAGAAACAGAAGAAGAAGAAGAAGGAGAAGAAGAAGAAACAGAAGAAGGAGAAGAAGAAGAAACAGAAGAAAGAGAAGAAGAAGAAACAGAAGAAAAAGAAGAAGCAGAAGAAGAAGATACAGAAGAAACAGAAGAAGAAGAAGAAGAAACAGAAGAAGAAACAGAAAAGAAGAAGAAGAAAGAAGAAGAAGAAGAAAAGAAAAGAAGAAACAGAAGAAGAAGAAACAGAAGAAGAAGAAGAAGAAGAAACAGAAGAAGAAGAAGAAGAAGAAACAGAAGAAGAAGAAACAGAAGAAGAAACAGAAGAAGAAAGAAGAAGACAGAAGAAGAAGAAGAAGAAGAAGAAGAAACAGAAGAAAAAGAAGAAGAAGAAAGAAGAAGAAGAAGAAACGGAGAAGAAGAAGATAAAGAAGAAAGAGAAGAAGAAGAAGAAGAAGATACAGAAGAGAAGAAGAAGGAGAAGAAGAAGAAGAAGAAGAAACAGAAGAAAGAGAAGAAGAAGGAGAAGAAGAAGAAACAGAAGAAAGAGAAGAAGGAGAAGAAGAAGATACAGAAGAAAGAGAAGAAGGAGAAGAAGAAGATACAGAAGAAGAAGAAACAGAAGAAACAGACGACTATTACTAAGATGGACATCGTGTAAATACCTGGATCTGCCTTTGCTGATGAGGATGATGGTCCACATCACTATACAGGCCAGAGCGATGCAGACCCCCACGATGATCCCGGTCATGGAATTCTGCTCCGTGTGGTACAGGCCGTCAGAGAACACTGGAAGACATGAGAAATCATGTCACACTGAGTAATCACATCAATTTAATAACTCTACCTACATGTACATATTACCTCGACACCGGTGCCCCCTGTATATAGCCTCCACATTGACTCTGTACCGGTAACCCCTGTATATAGCCTCCACATTGACTCTGTACTGGTACCCCTGTATATAACATTGACTCTGTACTGGTACCCCTGTATATAGCCTCCACATTGACTCTGTACTGGTACCCCTGTATATAGCCTCCTCATTGACTCTGGACTGGTACCCCCTTTGCTGATATAGCCACCACACTGACTCTGTCCCGGTAACCCCTGTATATAGCCTCCACATTGACTCTGTCACACTGGTAATCACCCTGTATATAGCCTCCACATGTGACTCTGTACCGGTAACCCCTGTATATAGCCTCCACATTGACTCTGTACCGGTAACCCCTGTATATAGCCTCCACATTGACTCTGTACCGTAACACCCTGTATATAGCCTCCACATTGACTCTGTACCGGTAACCCCTGTATATAGCCTCCACATTGACTCTGTACCGGTACACCCTGTATATAGCCTCCACATTGACTCTGTACCGTAACCCCTGTATATAGCCTCCACATTGACTCTGTACCGGTAACCCCTGTATATAGCCTCCACATTGACTCTGTACCGTAACACCCTGTATATAGCCACCACACTGACTCTGTACCGGTAACCCCTGTATATAGCCTCCACATTGACTCTGTACCGGTGCCCCCTGTATATAGCCTCCACATTGACTCTGTACCGGTAACCCCTGTATATAGCCTCCACATTGACTCTGTACCGTAACACCCTGTATATAGCCACCACACTGACTCTGTACCGGTAACCCCTGTATATAGCCTCCACATTGACTCTGTACCGTAACACCCTGTATATAGCCTCCACATTGACTCTGTACCGGTACCCCTGTATATAGCCACCACACTGACTCTGTACCGGTACCCCCTGTATATAGCCTCCACATTGACTCTGTACCGTAACACCCTGTATATAGCCTCCACATTGACTCTGTACCAGTACCCCTGTATATAGCCACCACACTGACTCTGTACCGGTACCCCTGTATATAGCCTCCACATTGACTCTGTACCAGTACCCCTGTATATAGCCTCCACATTGACTCTGTACCGGTACCCCCTGTATATAGCCTCCACACTGACTCTGTACCGGTACCCCCTGTATATAGCCTCCACATTGACTCTGTACCGGTAACCCCTGTATATAGCCTCCACATTGACTCTGTACCGTAACACCCTGTATATAGCCTCCACATTGACTCTGTACCGGTAACACCCCTGTATATAGCCTCCACATTGACTCTGTACCGTAACACCCTGTATATAGCCTCCACATTGACTCTGTACCGGTACCCCCTGTATATAGCCTCCACATTGACTCTGTACCGTAACACCCTGTATATAGCCTCCATTGACTCTTGACTCTGTATAGCCTCCACATTGACTCTGTACCGTAACCCCTGTATATAGCCTCCACATTGACTCTGTACCGTAACACCCTGTATATAGCCTCCACATTGACTCTGTACCGGTACCCCCTGTATATAGCCTCCACATTGACTCTGTACCGGTACCCCCTGTATATAGCCTCCACATTAACTCTGTACCGTAATACCCTGTATATAGCCTCCACATTGACTCTGTACCGTAATACCCTGTATATAGCCCTACAACCAGGTAAAGTAAGAGACTATATTATGTTTGTTGTCTCCAACTGCAGTATGTTCAAAGTCCAAGATATGACAGGTCCAATGTCTCTCCAGTCCAACAACACTACAACAAAACTCTCCAGTCCAACAACACTACAACAAAACTTACCAGTCCAACAACACTCTCCAGTCCAACAACACTGACCACTAGCCACAATACTAACGACAACTCTCCAGTCCAACAACACTACGACAACACTCTCCAGTCCAACAACACTACAACAAAACTCCAGTCCAACAACACTACGACAACACTCTCCAGTCCAACAACACTGACCACTAGTCCCACAATACTAACGACAACACTCTCCAGTCCAACAACACTACGACAACACTCTCCAGTCCAACAACACTGCGACAATACTCTCCAGTCCAACAATACTGACAACACTCTCCAGTCCAACAACACTCTCCAGTCAACAACAACACTCTCCAGTCCAACAACACTACGACAATACTAACCTGTGGTGTCTGAGGAGGAGCCGCTGCCTGAGTGCCTGGGGCTCTTCCCTCGGTGTCTAGACCCAGGCCCCAGGGCCAGCTCCACAGTAGTAGAGAAGGGCCCGTCTCCCACCTGGTTGGAGGCAGAGATCTTCACCAGGTAGACGTTACCAGGCTCCAGACGCTCCAGCAGGGCCATGGTGTTACTTCCTGTAGGGACAGCAGACAGGTTTCAGAGCGGACTGGAGTAGAATGCATCATAACACAGCCATTCCCAAAACCCCAGACACAAATCTGGGATGCACACTGGTCAGATACGTCAGAAAGGTTTAAATCTGCACTCAACGGACTCAAACACTCTGCTCTCAAAGCTTCTGCCCAAGCCTGTCTCCAGACCCTCCCCTTCCAAAAGGACCTCCTGTGTTTACAATTCCTCTGTAATATCTGGCTGTCTAACCATATCACTCATCCTCCCTCTGCAGTATCTGCCAGTATCTAGCTGTTCCACACACCCTCCCTCTGCAGTATCTGGCTGTCTAACCATCACATTCATCCTCCCTCTGCAGTATCTGCTAGTATCTGGCTGTTCCACTCACCCTCCCTCTGTAGTATATTCCGGTGTCTGGCTGATCCACTCACCCTCCCTCTGTAGTATCTTCCAGTATCTAGCTGTTCCACTCACCCTCCCTCTGCAGTGTCTGCCAGTATCTAGCTGTTCCACTCACCCTCCCTCTGCAGTGTCTGCCAGTATCTCGCTGTTCCACTCACCCTCCCCCTGCAGTGTCTGCCAGTATCTAGCTGTTCCACTCACCCTCCGTCTGCAGTGTCTGCCAGTATCTAGCTGTTCCACTCACCCTCCCTCTGCAGTGTCTGCCAGTCTCTAGCTGTTCCACTCACCCTCCCTCTGCAGTGTCTGCCAGTATCTAGCTGTTCCACTCACCCTCCCTCTGCAGTGTCTGCCAGTATCTAGCTGTTCCACTCACCCTCCCTCTGCAGTGTCTGCCAGTATCCGGCCAGCCAGGCCCTCTGTGAGGCGTACAGGATGGTGTAGTGCGTCACTGCCAGGTTGTTCTCCTCTGGTTCTCTCCAGGAAACCAGGGCTGTGCCGTCCTCAATCAGACTCACCCTCACACCTTCGGGAGGGTGGCTGGGCGCTGATGAACAGAAAAAGGGTCATTTAAATATCTTAATTAGCTTAAATGTATATTGGTCCGTCATCTAGTACAGTTGGCTTTGATTGGTGAATGTTATTGTGTGCACAAGGGTGCGCTGGTTCTCGCCCATCTCAAATAAAATAAAATTTTAAAAAGTTTATTGGTCGCCGTACAAAAACATTGTCAGGTGTTATAGCTGTGTTTTTGTATGCGACCAATAAACTTTGTGCAGCGTCATGCTTATGTTACTCAAACAGCGCCTGTAGAATGTTCTAGCAAATACAGAAATAATCCAAATACAAAACAACAACATGTCAGAATGAGTCCAACAACCGAGAGTAGATAAATCAGTGTGAACGCTGTCTGAATACACAATATAAATACCTGTTGTGTTCAGACAGTAGATCACTTGGAAGAAAATGGTATGTACAGTAGTAGGTATATTAGGATGAGCTAGAGTTGAGAATACAGTATATACATAAACAGTGAGTCAACAGCAGTATATATACACAGAATATGAGGTGACCGGTGTTCTATGTGTTCTATCTATATACATGGGGCATCAGTCTCAAGGTGCAGGGCAGAGAACCGGCCGGGAACATCTCAGAGTAGACTGGGAAGGAAGCTGTTGATGTCACTTAAAAAAAGTTAAATAGAGTCCTTCATAATGCATAGATCATGAAGGACTCTTTATCCTTGTTATCTTTGGGAAACGTGACATGATGCGTCAGAAGAGAATACGAGGTTTGTTTACCTGCTGGTAGAGTCCTCTGAAAGACAACCACGCTCCAGGGACTGGCCAGTTGGTCGACATGGAGACGCACCACTAACTCATAGCGAGTGTTGGGGTCCAGGCTCTGTATGAGCACACTCTGGTTGGTACTGACGAGGACAAAACAGACATCCCAGAATAAATATTAGCAATCGTGACAGGGTTCAATAAAAAAACACACTCCGTGTTCATAACAATGTTGCACTTCAGTCTCTTGTCAGAAGAGAAGTAAAGTGTAAAACTAAATCACCACATGCAATATCAATTTCCATGATCGGAAAAATGACAATGGAAATGGACAATAGCATAGTAGTAAAGTACACTGCAACATGTAGAAAGTGTTGGTCCCACGTTTCATGAGCTGAAATAAAAGACCCCAGAAATGTTCCATACACACAAAAAAACTTGTTTCTCTAAAATGTTGTGCACAAATGTGTTTACATCCCTGTTACTGAGCATTTCTCCTTTGCCAAGATAATCCATCCACCTGACAGGTGTGTCATATCAAGAAGCTGATTAAACAGCATGATTATTACACAGGTGCACCTTGTGCTGGGGGGACAATAAAAGGCCACTCTAAAATGTGCAGTTTTGTCACACAACACAATGCCACAGATGTCTCAAGTTTTGAGGGAGCGTTGCAACTGGCATGCTGACAGCAGGAATGTCCACCAGATCTGTTGCCAGAGAATTGAATGTTAATTTCTCTACCATAAGCCGCCTCCAACATAATTTTAGAGGATTTGACAGTACGTCCAAAAGGCCTCCCAACCACAGACTACATGTTTGGCGTCAAGTGGGCGAGTGGTTTGCGGATGTCAACGTTGTGAACAGAGAGCCCCATGGTGGCGGTGGGGGGTTGTGAACAGAGTGAACAGAGTGCCCCATGGTGGCGGTGGGGGGTTGTGAACAGAACAGAGTGCCCCGTGGTGGTGGAGGTGAACAGAGTACCCCGTGGGGGGTTGTGAACAGAGAGCCCCATGGTGGCGGTGGGGGGTTGTGAACAGAGTGCCCCGTGGTGGTGGTGGTGGAGGTGGGGGGTTGTGAACAGAGTGCCCCGTGGTGGTGGAGGGGTTGTGAACAGAGTGAACCCCGTGGTGGTGGAGGGGGGGGTTGTGAACAGAGTGCCCCGTGGTGGTGGTGGTGGAGGTGGTGGGGGGGTTGTGAACAGAGTGCCCCGTGGTGGTGGAGGTGGGGGGTTGTGGGGGGTTGTGAACAGAGTACCCCATGGTAGTGGTGGCGGGGGGGTTGTGAACAGAGTGCCCCGTGGTGGTGGTGGGGGGTTGTGAACAGAGTGCCCCGTGGTGGTGGTGGAGGTGGGGGTTTGTGAACAGAGTGCCCCGTGGTGGTGGAGGGGTTGTGAACAGAGTGCCCCGTGGTGGTGGTGGTGGAGGGGTTGGGGGGTGAACAGAGTGCCCCGTGGTGGTGGAGGTGGCGGGGGGGTTGTGAACAGAGTGCCCCGTGGTGGTGGTGGTGGCGGTGGCGGTGGGGGGTTGTGAACAGAGTGCCCCATGGTGGCAGGTGCCCGTGGTGGTGGCGGTGGGGGGTTGTGAACAGAGTGGGGGGTTGTGAACAGAGTGCCCGTGGTGGTGGTGGGGGGTTGTGAACATGCCCGTGGTGGTGGCAGTGGTGGTGGGGGGGTGAACAGAGTGCCCCGTGGTGGGGGGGTTGTGAACAGAGTGCCCCGTGGTGGTGGTGGAGGTGGCAGTGGGGGGTTGTGAACAGAGTGCCCCGTGGTGGTGGCGGTGGGGGGTTGTGAACAGAGTGCCCCGTGGTGGTGGAGTGTGTGAACAGGGGTGGGATGGTGGGGGGTTGTGAACAGAGTGCCACGTGGTGGTGGCGGTGGGGGGGGTTGTGAACAGAGTGCCACGTGGTGGTGGCGGTGGGGGGGTTGTGAACAGAGTGCCCCATGGTGGTGGAGGTGGGGCTATGGTATGAGCAGGCAATAAGCTACGGACAACGAACACAATTGCATTTTTTCCGATGGCAATTTGGAATGCACAAAACTACCGTGACGAGATCCTGAGCCCCATTTATTTTAAAGGTATCTGTGACCAACAGATGCATATCTTTATTCCCAGTCATGTGAAATCCATAGATTAGGACCTAATGAATGTATTTAAATGGACTGATTTCCTTATGCGAACTGTAACTCAGTAAAATCAATTAAATTGTTGCAATTCATATTTTTGTTCAGTATAATAATCTTGGTATTAATATAGTAGTAAAGTATTCTTCTTCCTCAACAGACTCCAGGATACAGGTATAAACATCATAAGTATCTTGTAGAAAGTGGAGGAAGGGGAGTGTTACGAAGGTAAACAATGGTATGTTTTGGTAGACAGAAGAGGCTCTTTGGTAAAAGGGATGAATTGGTAATCAAAAAGAAAGGAGGACCAAGGCACTCTTCATATAATTCATTATTATAATTATTCCTTTATTACTGATTAATTTGTAATAATTATTATTAATCAATTAATATAATTATTATTGATTAATTATTAAAATAATAAATGAATACAATTATTAATTATTAACCATTATACATATTCATTATTATTAATTAAGTATTGTAATTATTCATTCTTATTAATCAATTAATATAATTATTATTGATTAATTATTACAATAATTAATGAATACAATAATTAATGATTATAAGTATTAGTTATTATAATTATGAATTATTATTTGTTTGAATGATTAATGATTATATTTATTAATTATATGAAGAGTGCCTTGGTCCTCTTTTCTTATTGACGATCATAAGTATCTTGTAGATCACGAGCAGTTCTGTTGCAGAACATTGGTCATGAACTCACGTCTGTATGTAGCGTATGGCTGATGCATTCATCAGGCCCACAGGTGTACAGCGAGCTGTGTAGCTGACAGCCTTCCTAGAGGCGAAGGCAGGACGGCTCCAACGCAGGTACACCGTTGACGAGCTGTTAGCCACCGCACTCACATGGTCCGGGGCTGGAGGGGAGGCCACCGGGTGATCTCGTACAGCTACAAGACACACCCACACACAGATGGAAAACAAACAATTTGTCACAAAAACAAAATAACATTTCCTGTAGAAAATGCGTGCGATTGCTTCAAATGTCGAAGAAGTATTTTTATGGTAGTGGGAGATGTGTTGAATAGTGGGAGATCCTGTAGAAATCAGGAGGAACAGAAGCTGAAACAGATTTAACTGATTTTTCTGTTTACTTACACACACATCCTGGGGTGCTGAGTGTCTGGTCGGCCTGGTAACCATCTCCTACAAGGCTTAATGCCAACAGTTTCACATGGTACTTCCTCCTTGGTTCTGGAAAACAATAAATGGTAGATTAATAAATCATTTCTGTGGAAATATATATTATATTTTCTGTCTAACTGACCCACATTCGCGTTAAAAACATCAGTGTAAACAAAAGACACATCTGAAATGGCCATTATCAGTCAAAACATAAGAAATAAGAATAAATAAATGAAATAAATGAAAAGTTAACAGTTAAAGTACTAGCCCTTATGAGCTGGAGGGCAGACGACCTCTTGGTCTTAGCTGACCGTTCCCTACTCACACAGAGTTCAGTGTCGCCCCCCCCTTTTGACTTCAGAACAGCCTTAATTCGTCGAGGCGTTGGACTCTACAAGGTGTCGAAGGCGTTCCACAGGGATACTGGCCCATGTTGACTCCAATGATTCCCACAGTTGTGTCCAGTTGGCTGGATGTCCTTTGGGTGGTGGACCAGTCTTGATAAACACGGGGGAAACTGATGAGCGTGAAAAACCCAGAAGCGTTGCAGTTCTTGACACAAAATGGTGCGCCTGGCACCTACTTTTGCGCTTGCTAGATACTTAATGCTAAAATTATTCTATTTACATTTTATAGCCGATTTTGACACTAGAATCAATGTTTCTGACTCATATGCCGATGCCAGATCGGCCGTTTTCAAAATGAGAAGTTGATTTTTAGGGCCAATCGCTCTTTAAAAATGGTGCAATTCAATTCAGTGTCTTTCACTTGAAAACGCACCACACGCTAACCATCTCCTAAATCATGACGTATTTTAGGGGACCGTTAAGGATTTGTTTTATATCTTGGTGTGAAAGGTTAGGTTCTGGGTATTGACCAGTGGAAAGGGGAGGGGTGGTGTGTGTGTGTGTGTCCAGGCATGTTGTTGTGGTGATGGGGGGATGAAACCAGCAGACTTGGTGGGGGTCCTGGGGGCTAGGGGCTGGGGTGCGGGGCCAGAGGCAGCATTCAGCTGCTAGGACCCAAGGCCCCTGGGACAAGGGGGGGGGGGGGTTGACTAGTGTCAGGGGTCAGGCCAAGATAGAACAGAAGGAATCTGGGCTTCAGGACTGTGGGAGAGGAGAGAGTAGACCACTCTATGACATTTGAAATGTCTTTATTCTTTTGGAACTTCTGTGAGTGTAATGTTTACTGTTCATTATTATTGTTTATTTCACTTCTGTATATTATCTACCTCACTTGCTTTGGCAATGTTAACATATGTGTCCCATGCCAATAAAGCCCCTTGAATTGAATTGAGTAGAGTAGAGGGGAGGAGCCCCCTTTGTTTCCCTTTGTCGGGACCTTCTGTTCCACCTGACTGCCCCTCCAGCCTTCTATCTACCCTCCTCCTGACCACCCCTCCAGCCTTCTATCTACCCTCCTCCTGACCGCCCCTCCAGCCTTCTATCTACCCTCCTCCTGGCCGCCCCTCCAGCCTTTGATAACCCTCCTCCTGGCCGCCCCTCCAGCCTTCTATCTACCCTCCTCCTGGCCGCCCCTCCAGCCTTCTATCTACCCTCCTCCTGGCCGCCCCTCCAGCCTTCTATCTACCCTCCTCCTGGCCGCCCCTCCAGCCTTCTATCTACCCTCCACCTTAGACAGATATAGTATATACCATAGAAAGGGCTGTCCACTCAAATGACTCTTTCAATTTGGACACATATACACTGAGGGTACAAAACATTAAGAACACCTGCTCTCTCCATGACATAGACTGACCAGGTGAAAGCTATGATCCCTTATTGATGTCACTTGTTAAATCCACTTCAATCAGTGTAAGTGAAGGGGAGTAGGATTTTTAAGCCCTGAGACATTTTTTATTTTTTACCTTTATTTAACTAGGCAAGTCAGTTAAGAACAAATTCTTATTTTCAATGACGGCCTAGGACCAGTGGGTTAACTGCCTGTTCAGGGGCAGAACGACTCAATATTAAGAAGGTGTTCCTAATGTTTTGTACACTCAGTGTATCGAGAGGGTGTACTGACTGGACAGCCCCTGTCTTTACCCTTCAATTTGGAGGCATATATAGAAAGGATTGTCTCCCCTACTGCCACTATCTTACCCTTCAACATATAGGCTAACTTCCTTCTAGATACATCTATAAACTTCCTTCTAGATAAATCTATAAACGTCCTTCTAGATAAATCTATAAACGTCCTTCTAGATAAATCTATAAACTTCCTTCTAGATAAATCTATAAACTTCCTTCAAGATAAATCTATAAACTTCCTTCTAGATAAATCTATAAACGTCCTAGATAAATCTATAAACTTCCTTCTAGATAAATCTATAAACGTCCTTCTAGATAAATCTATAAACTTCCTTCTAGATAAATCTATAAACTTCCTTCAAGATAAATCTATAAACTTCCTTCTAGATAAATCTATAAACGTCCTAGATAAATCTATAAACTTCCTTCAAGATAAATCTATAAACTTCCTTCTAGATAAATCTATAAACTTCCTTCTAGATAAATCTATAAACTTCCTTCTAGATAAATCTATAAACTTCCTTCTAGATAAATCTATAAACTTCCTTCTAGATAAATCTATAAACTTCCTTCTAGGTAAATCTATACACTTCCTTCTAGGTAAATCTATACACTTCCTTCTAGGTAAATCTATTAACTTACTTCCAGATAAATCCTTTAACTGTTAAAAGCCTAGATTGAGTTCTAATCTAATGTATCTGACGGGGGCGGCAGGTAGAGAGACTTACAGTAGTGAGTCATTTAGCAGACTCTCTTATCCAGAGAGCCACTACAGTAGTGAGTCATTTAGCAGACTCTCTGATTCACTACAGTAGTGAGTCATTTAGCCGACTCTCTGATCCACTACAGTAGTGAGTCATTTAGCAGACTCTCTGATCCAGAGTCACTACAATAGTGAGTGCATACATTTTCATACTGGTCCCCCGTGGGAATCGAACCTACAGCCCTCGGACATCACAGAGGCCATTGTGAAATAGACAGACAGTGCAATTCTCTAATCCAAGTCCACTGTCTCAAGACCATAGGTCATAGGTCCTTTGTCCGTCTAGCTCTGGCCAGTCCCAGGGGGCCGTGGGGTGTGGTGGTAACCTCACCCCATCCTGCTGGAGATCGAGTGCTAGTCAAGGTGTCGGGGGTGAGCTCTGGCCCAGTGGCTATAGTACAATAGCCAGGGATAACGTATGCAAGCCAAGGATGAGATCCATGGGAAACAGTGGTGGGAAGAACATCTGGGCCCTGACCTCTGACCCCCTTGGAGGCTTTGCTGCTCACACAATGCTGGGAGAGGGAATGGAGAGACACTGGGGAGGGGACTGGACAGGGACTAAAGGAGCCTGGTCCCAGGTCTGTGTGTGCCGTCTTCACAACTCATACGGTCATCGTGATGCCAGAAGTGACAATGACCACAAAGAGTTGGTAAGACAGCACAAACAGGACCAGGACAGAGATGAAGAGGGGGGCTGGGGAGGAGAGGGGCGTCTGTTTTGGAAACAAGGGTCAGGCCGTACTGATGTTTTACAACTACACAGGGAGCCAGAAACTCCTCAGGCCACTGATGTTTCATTCTGTGTCCTCAAGCTGGAGTTCTATACCCACCTATACCCAATCTATATCTATACCCACCTACACCCAATCTATACCCCATCTACACTTACACCCACCTATACCCAATCTATACTTATACCCACCTTTACCCAATCTATATCTATACCCACCTATACCCAATCTATACTTACACCCACGTATACCCAATCTACACTTATACCCACCTATACCCAATCTATGTTTATACCCAATCTATATCTATACCCACCTATGCCCAATCAATGTCTATACCAATCTATATCTATAGCCACCTATACCCAATCTATACTTTCATCCACCTATACCCAATCCTTACTTATACCCAATCTATATCTATACCCAATCTATGTCTATATACAATCTGTATCTATACCCACCTATACCCAATCTATACTTACACCCACCTATACCCAATCTATGTCTATACCCAATCTATATATATACCCGCCTATACCCAATCTATACTTATAACCAGCTATACCCAATCTATATATATATACCCAATCTATACATATACCCACCTGTACCCAATCTATACCTATACCTGCCTATACCCAATCTATACATATACCCACCTATACTCAATCTATACCTATACCTGCCTATACCCAATCTATATCTATACCCACCTGCACCCAATCTATACCCCATCTACACTTACACCCACCTATACCCAATCTATACTTATACCCACCTTTACCCAATCTATATCTATACCCACCTATACCCAATCTATACTTACACCCACGTATACCCAATCTATACCCAATCTACACTTATACCCACCTATACCCAATCTACACTTATACCCACCTATACCCAATATATGTTTATACCCAATCTATATCTATACCCACCTATGCCCAATCAATGTCTATACCAATCTATATCTATAGCCACCTATACCCAATCTATACTTTCATCCACCTATACCCAATCCTTACTTATACCCAATCTATATCTATACCCAATCTATGTCTATATACAATCTATATCTATACCCACCTATACCCAATCTATATTTACACCCACCTATACCCAATCTATGTCTAATCTATATCTATACCCACCTATACCCAATCTATACTTTCATCCACCTATACCCAATCCTTACTTATACCCAATCTATATCTATACCCAATCTATGTCTATATACAATCTATATCTATACCCACCTATACCCAATCTATACTTACACCCACCTATACCCAATCTATGTCTAATCTATATCTATACCCACCTATACCCAATCTATACTTACACCCACCTATACCCAATCTATGTCTATACCCAATCTATATATATACCCACCTATACCCAATCTATACTTATAACCAGCTATACCCAATCTATATATATACCCAATCTATACATATACCCACCTGTACCCAATCTATACTTATACCCGCCTATACCCAATCTATACATATACCCACCTATACTCAATCTATACCTATACCTGCCTATACCCAATCTATATCTATACCCACCTGTACCCAATCTGTATCTATACCCACCTGTACCTAATCTATATCTATACCCGCCTATACCCAATCTATACCCACCTGTACCCAATCTATACCTATACCTGCCTATACCCAATCTATACCTATACCCAATCTATACCCACCTGTACCCAATCTATACCTATACCCACCTATACCCAATCTATACCTATACCCAATCTATACTTATACCCACCTATACCCAATCTATACCCATACCCAATCTATATCTATACTCAATCTATATCTATAACCACCTATACCCAATCTATAACCACCTATACCCAATCTATGTCTATACCCAACCATACCCTATCTATACCTATACCCAATCTATACCCGCCTATACCCAATCTATATCTATACCCAATCTATATCTATACCCACCTGTACCCAATCTATATCTATATAGGTATAGATTTGGTATAGGCGGGTATAAATTTAGATAGGTATAGATTGGGTACGGGTGGGTATAGGTATAGATTGGGTACGGGTGGGTATAGGTATAGATTGGGTACGGGTGGGTATAGGTATAGATTGGGTACGGGTGGGTATAGGTATAGATTGGGTACAGGTGGGTATAGGTATAGATTGGGTACAGGTATAGATTGGGTACGGGGTGGGTATAGGTATAGATTGGGTACGGGTGGGTATAGGTATAGATTGGGTACAGGTGGGTATAGGTATAGATTGGGTACAGGTGGGTATAGGTATAGATTGGGTACAGGTGGGTATAGGTATAGATTGGGTACAGGTGGGTATAGGTATAGATTGGGTACAGGTGGGTATAGGTATAGATTGGGTACAGGTGGGTATAGGTATAGATTGGGTATCTATACCTATACCCAATCTATACCTATACCCGATTGTACCCAATCTATACCCACGTGTACCCAATCTATACCCACTTGTACCCAATCTATACCTATACCTGCCTATACCCACTTAAACCCAATCTATATCTATACCCGTCTATAACCAACCTATACCCAATCTATACCTATACCCGCCTATACCCAATCTATCCCCAAATCTATATCTATACCCGCCTATACCCAATCTATACCTATACCCAATCTATACCTACTGTAACTATCACTCACCCAGGCCACTGATGGTGTATTCTGTGTCCTCAGGCTGGAGCTGGATGGAGGGCTGTTCTGGTTGGCCCTCCTCATGGTAACAGAGCCGGTAACCCTGGACGACCACAGAGCCTGGAGATGGCTGCCATCGAACCAAGATGGAGGTGCAGTTGAGAGGCTCCAGTTGCTGCAGCAGTGGGGCAGGTGGCACTGTGGGGACACAGGAAGGAGAGTCGGTATGAAGAGGATGATGAAGGACACAGGAAGGAGCGTCGGCATGAAGAGGATGATGAAGGACACAGGAAGGAGCGTCGGCATGAAGAGGATGATGAAGGACACAGGAAGGAGAGTCGGTATGAAGAGGATGATGAAGGACACAGGAAGGAGAGTCGGTATGAAGAGGATGATGAAGGACACAGGAAGGAGCGTCGGCATGAAGAGGATGATGAAGGACACAGGAAGGAGCGTCGGCATGAAGAGGATGATGAAGGACACAGGAAGGAGAGTCGGCATGAAGAGGATGATGAAAGACACAGGAAGGAGAGTTGGCATGAAGAGGATGATGAAGGACAGAGGAAGGAGAGTCGGTACGAAGAGGATGATGGACACTTATTTCTAGGGAGTTTTTCCTAGCCACCGTGCTTCTACACCTGCATTGCTTGCAGTTTGGGGTTTTAGGCTGGGTTTCTGTACAGCACTTTGAGATATCAGCTGATGTACGAAGGGCTATATAAATAAATTTGATTTGATTTGATTTGATTTGACACAGGAAGGAGAGTCGGTATGAAGAGGATGATGAAGAACACAGGAAGGAGAGTCGGTATGAAGAGGTTGATGAAGGACACATACTGGCACCGCTTCAGGCCAGGGCACATAGGGGCCGATTCGGATTTAGGAGTTTACGTCTTTCCTACACACATCTTGTAACGTCTGCCTGCCCCTGGACCCAGCTACCTGCCTCCTCCTGTGTATGACCTTCTGCCTGCCCCTGGACCCAGCTACCTGCCTCCTCCTGTGTGTGACCTTCTGCCTGCCCCTGGACCCAGCTACCTGCCTCCTCCTGTGTATGACCTTCTGCCTGGACCCTGGACCCAGCTACCTGACTCCTCCTGTGTATGACCTTCTGCCTGCCCCTGGACCCAGCTACCTGCCTCCTCCTGTGTATGACCTTCTGCCTGCCCCTGGACCCAGCTACCTGCCTCCTCCTGTATATGACCTTCTGCCTGCCCCTAGACCCTGCTACCTGCCTCCTCCTGTGTATGACCTTCTGCCTGCCCCTAGACCCTGCTACCTGCCTCCTCCTGTGTATGACCTTCTGCCTGCCCCTAGACCCAGCTACCTGCCTCCTCCTGTGTATGACCTTCTGCCTGCCCCTGGACCCAGTTACCTGCCTCCTCCTGTGTATGACCTTCTGCCTGCCCCTGGACCCAGCTACCTGACTCCTCCTGTGTATGACCTTCTGCCTGCCCCTGGACCCAGTTACCTGCCTCCTCCTGTGTATGACCTTCTGCCTGCCCCTGGACCCAGTTACCTGCCTCCTCCTGTGTATGACCTTCTGCCTGCCCCTGGACCCAGTTACCTGCCTCCTCCTGTGTATGACCTTCTGCCTGCCCCTGGACCCAGTTACCTGCCTCCTCCTGTGTATGACCTTCTGCCTGCCCCTGGACCCAGTTACCTGCCTCCTCCTGTGGTCCTTTACAAGCGCTGTGCGCTTGAAACCAGCTTGAGGAACTCTGCATGGGGCTAGGCTAGGCTAGGCTAGGCTAGGCTAGGCTAGGAATTCACAGAGAGAAACACAACCACTGTGTGTGAGAAGACTATCCCTACCACATAACCCTAACCTTTATTCATAAGCCATGAGGAACTGACCAATCAGATGTGGGCCTGACTACATCAATACAGTAGTCTGACCAATCAGATGTGGACCTGACTACATCATTACAGTAGTCTGACCAATCAGATGTGGACCTGACTACATCATTACAGTAGTCTGACCAAGCTGGATCACCCTATCAGGGTGTGATGTTAGTTATCTTTATTACTGGAGGTTTTGGGTTAGGGTGTGATGTTAGTCACCTTTATTACTGGAGGTTTTGGGTTAGGGTGTGATGTTAGTCACCTTTATTACTGGAGGTTTTGGGTTAGGGTGTGATGTTAGTCACCTTTATTACTGGAGGTATTGGGTTAGGGTGTGATGTTAGTCACCTTTATTACTGGAGGTATTGGGTTAGGGTGTGATGTTAGTCACCTTTATTACTGGAGGTATTGGGTTAGGGTGTGATGTTAGTCACCTTTATTACTGGAGGTATTGGGTTAGGGTGTGATGTTAGTCACCTTTATTACTGGAGGTATTGGGTTAGGGTGTGATGTTAGTCACCTTTATTACTGGAGGTTTTGGGAGTGCGGTGGGAGGTCCAGGAGGAGGGTTCACACCACCCCACCCTGGTGGCTGCAGAGATCCGGAGAAGGTAGATGGTATCAGGCTGAAGGTCACCGAGGAGGTACTGGGTGTTGTTCTGGGCCAGTTCCACAGACAAAACCGTGGCGTCTGTGGCCGTGCGGTAGGAGAGTCGGTAGGCCCAGATGTTACCACGGGACAGTTTGGTGGACAGGGGTTGCCACGACACCTGGATGTCTGTAGGGCTGTGGCTGGTCAGACTGAGCTCCGGGGTACGTAGGGGCACTGAGGGAACAGGAAGAGCGACATCATATACATCATTATATATTAGTCATTTAACAGAATCTCATTTCCAAAGCGACTTCCAATCAGTGCATCAACTAATCTAGGTAAAACGATCACATAATATGTTTATCATCATTACAAAAAGGTAAAAACCTTCTTCAGAAGAGCCAATATCTGAAAAATAATACGAGTGAATATGTATATTCAATATAATAGTAATACGATAATACATTGACTCACATCGTTTACCTGAATATTACGGCAATATTATCTCAAATGAAGCGATTTAGTGAAAGGAATCATTGAGTCCCTGTCCTCTACTGCTCAACTCAATTCAATTCAAGTATATTTTATTGGTGTGAGAAAAAAAAAAAAAGGATACAAATTTGTATGGCCTTACTCACCGTCCTCCAGAGTGTGTTGACAGACTTGGTCAGACATACGGCTAGCTCCCATCGGCATATAGGCCACAATGTAGAAAGAGTAGTTCCAGGCTGGCTCCAAGTCATCTATGATGTAGCTGGTCGTGTCGTTGCCAATCACTGCCTGATACTCCTCATTGTTTAGTCCTGGAACGGATAGGGAGCAGATGAAAAGCATAGGTTTAACGTAACGTGTAAGATGCTTCAAATGTAGGGCTCCCTTTAAAAAAGAGGAAATACCTAAATGGGACCTGGTTAAATAAATGAGAAATAAAAACAAATAAAATAGATATAAAAAGACCAGAGATCTTCATAACCCTGTGGTATATAAACAAATTGGATTCACTGTTTGGGTAAACTACCCAGCAAACCAAAATTGGTTCTGTGAACGTTGCTCTTACATTTCGTTTGCGACAGTATGCTCAAAATATGTGTTATTACATGATCTGGAAACCTAATTAGAACGTTTGGGGAATGTTCTGTGGGTGGCTGTTACAGATGTTGTGCACCACATTATAGTTAGGAGAACGTTCTACGGATATTTCATTTAAAAAAACATTGTTTGAATGTTTTTTGGGGGGGGATGTTATCCTAACGCTAGATAAAACCTTAACTATAACTTGTAGTCAAAGGGCTACCCACCAGCCTTGAAACAGAACTGGAAAATGGCAACATTATTTCGTAGATAATTGTAATTAAGTTGAAGAATTTGTGATCTACAACTTGTAAAAATTGCAAATTAATTAAGATATTATACATTTTTAAAAAAAAGGTACAATTTCAAAATCATATCCCATTTTGGGTAATTTCCCCTAGCAACATTATGAGGTTGCCATGTTAAATCTTGGTTACCATTGTTACACACATTCCATTGTTCATGTTTGCAAAAAGAAACGCCGGACCGGAGGAATCCAAAAACAATGCGAGATAAGAAGCTAAATAGCAACAACAACAAAAATCTCAGATGCCAGAACAGTATTTTATTTAGTTGTCGGGACCCTTGCATGTTTTGAGAGCAGTGTAAGCTAGCAAACGTTGACCTATCTTTAGTTTAGCTAGCAGGAAAGAGCAATGATGGCCCTTGTAGGCTAAGTACAGCTGCCCAAAGGACCTTATATTAACCGAGAAGTTCTGTGAGCCAGTGTGCAACAAAAGTAACCAAAGTGAAACTGTGTTTTTGATGCTAAATATCATAACTTTGATTAAAGAAAAAAAAAATGTATGTGCAACTTTTACAAGTTTTAAATCATTCATGCTCATAACACTATATACATCATGTTGCAGTTCAGTTTTCTGGGTCACGGAGCAACACATTTTTGGTAGGTGGCCCTTGGACTATTACAGGGAATCTTAGCTAATGTTCCGGGAATGTTTCTGGTTTGCTGGGTAGTCTTTCTGCTAATAGTCTCTCTTGCCCCTCAGATTTTCTGTAAACATTGACCTAATGCAGAGCAGAGTCACATTCCCTGTGTCTTTCCTGCCCACAGGCCTCAAACAGTCCTAACCTGTGAGTTAAAGAAAAACTTTTTTTTACATTTGTCTGTATCCACTTTTTAAGTGTTGTTTTTTTTTAGCAACAGTCAGCAATTATTGTTGTTTAAAATGTCAGTTAACTAATGTTTGTAGATTATCTTCTGATTTAAAATTTTTTTATTTGTGTGGAGGTGCTGACTAATGCATCACGTTTCGGCATCACTGTGCCTTCTTCAGGTTCTCCTTGTGGACCCTGAGGAAGGCACAGTAATGTCGAAATGTTGGTAAATACCCATTCAATGGCTGGGAGTTTATATATGGAGTATGTGACTTTCTTTATTTTGATAGTTTGTAGATTATCTCCTAACATTACAAGTGTTTGGAGGTCTGTTTGGTCTGGAATAGTAGACAGTTTACGTCCTATTTCAAAACCATTATATCAGGCTTAAAGAAAATGGTGTCCTGTCCCTTTAAGAGCGAGAACGGTGTGGTTGAGAAGGTTGAGGGTGGACAATGGCCGCCGTAGCTGTTGTTATTTTGGAGCGTTGGCCATTCTTCCTGCTTAAACCTCGACCTCGCCGTGGCGACAACAGATGGCCTCCAAGGAAAGCTGGTCACACATTAGACAACTAGAGCCGTAGAGGTTAGAGCCCTGCCTGCCTCCATAGTCTATTGAGGTGGACTGGACTCACTCCTTTCAATACCTTCATTGTGAAGTTCAACAAGTTCAACCACAATTTGCAACAGTTCTCAGTGACTTTTGGCGCCTGTAACCTAAATTGGTACAATATATATATATATATATATATTTTTTTTTTTTTTAAATTAAAACTTGCAATGTTTTTGAGGTTTAAAAAAGCTTCTAACGTTTGTAATTTCCACTTTGAAACGTCAGACTTGATTTGCCCTCATGAAATATATTTCAACCCTTTCCAAAAATGTCCATTAATTAGAATCCACATAATAATCATTCCTGCTGCTGCAGGATTGTTTTCCTGCTGTAGCAAACTGGCTCAAATTAAGATCCTACATCTGTAATAAGGACATTATTAAGGCTCATACAAGCTTATAACACGTCATTTACCCTCAGCTTTCATGTAGTGTACAGAGTAAGCAATGACTTTGTCAGCGTTGTAGATGGGTCTCTCCCAGGCCAGTAGGATGGCTGAGGAGGAGATGGTTTCAGCGTGGATGTTCCTGGGCGCGCTGGGCCGATCCTCAGACATCACCACGATGAGGCGTGCCAGGGACAGAACGCTGCCCTGCTCGTTCTCCGCCACACACTGGTAGATGGCATCATCCTCTGGGATGATCTGAGTGATCACCAGTTTACTGTGGAGGGAAACACAGAATTAGTGAACATCGAGTACAATCAGGAAATGGGGGGTTCTGGGGGGGGTTCTCCCAATTCCCCTTTATACAGTTTTTATTATGTAGACATTGTGATTAGATTTCCGCAAATTTATTGTAGGGCACTATTACTACAATCTGTTCTTGTTATACTGAAACGGTGAAGTTTTCTAATCTAAAAGAAAGTGAAACAGCTAACATCTATTTTGATTTGTTTAGGGATAAGTGGTGAATTGTCTAATAAGTTTAATAAGGTGGAATACGTTAAGGTTCTACCTGTTGTACATCTTGATCCTGCCGTTCAGGTGCACCTCCTCTCCATTTTTCAGCCAGGTGATGCGAGGTGGGGGCACACCCTGAGCCTGGCACATGAAACGGGCAGTGCCAGCCCTGGGACGAGTCTGGCTCTCTGGCCTCTCCACCATGGACGGAGGCTCTGGAGGGACATAACAACGGGTAGATGAGGTTAGTTTCTCCCTTTAACTGGTAGATGAGGTTAGTTTCCCCTTTAACTGGTAGATGAGGTTAGTTTCCCCTTTAACTGGTAGATGAGGGTAGTTTCTCCCTTTAACTGGTAGATGAGGTTAGTTTCTCCCTTTAACTGGTAGATGAGGTTAGTTTCTCCCTTTAACTGGTAGATGAGGTTAGTTTCTCCCTTTAACTGGTAGATGAGGTTAGTTTCTCCCTTTAACTGGTAGATGAGGTTAGTTTCTCCCTTTAACTGGTAGATGAGGTTAGTTTCCCCTTTAACTGGTAGATGAGGTTAGTTTCTCCCTTTAACTGGTAGATGAGGTTAGTTTCCCCTTTAACTGGTAGATGAGGTTAATTTCCCCTTTAACTGGTAGATGAGGTTAATTTCCCCTTTAACTGGTAGATGAGGTTAATTTCCCCTTTAACTGGTAGATGAGGTTAGTTTCTCCCTTTAACTGGTAGATGAGGTTAATTTCCCCTTTAACTGGTAGATGAGGTTAGTTTCTCCCTTTAACTGGTAGATTTAACTGGTAGATGAGGTTAGTTTCCCCTTTAACTGGTAGATGAGGTTAATTTCCCCTTTAACTGGTAGATGAGGTTAATTTCCCCTTTAACTGGTAGATGAGGTTAGTTTCTCCCTTTAACTGGTAGATGAGGTTAGTTTCCCCTTTAACTGGTAGATGAGGTTAATTTCCCCTTTAACTGGTAGATGAGGTTAATTTCCCCTTTAACTGGTAGATGAGGTTAGTTTCTCCCTTTAACTGGTAGATGAGGTTAGTTTCCCCTTTAACTGGTAGATGAGGTTAATTTCCCCTTTAACTGGTAGATGAGGTTAGTTTCCCCTTTAACTGGTAGATGAGGTTAATTTCCCCTTTAACTGGTAGATGAGGTTAGTTTCTCCCTTTAACTGGTAGATGAGGTTAATTTCCCCTTTAACTGGTAGATGAGGTTAGTTTCTCCCTTTAACTGGTAGATGAGGTTAGTTTCCCCTTTAACTGGTAGATGAGGTTAGTTTCTCCCTTTAACTGGTAGATGAGGTTAGTTTCTCCCTTTAACTGGTAGATGAGGTTAATTTCCCCTTTAACTGGTAGATGAGGTTAGTTTCCCCTTTACATTATAAAGCTCTTTGAGCATCTGAAAAAACACTATTCAATTCCATCCAAAACATACACGGATGGTTGAGGTCAAAGACAATATAACAGTTCGATCTCTGTGGATCCAGTACTTTACATTGTTGTCTGAAAACACATACAGTGGGGTAAAAAAAAGTATTTAGTCAGCCACCAATTGTGCAAGTTCTCCCACTTAAAAATATGAGAGAGGCCTGTAATTTTCATCATTATTATTATTTTCCACCATAATTTGCAAATAAATTCATAAAAAATCCTACAATGTGATTTTCTGGATTTTTTTCTCTCCATTTTGTCTGTCATAGTTGAAGTGTACCTATGATGAAAATTACAGGCCTCTCTCATCTTTTTAAGTGGGAGAACTTGCACAATTGGTGGCTGACTAAATACGTTTTTTGCCCCCCACTGTATATTAGAGCAATGAATACGAGCATAAGATTCTGGAATCGGAGACACAGATTTAAGCCAATCCTGGACAACAACAAAAAAAACACTTTCAATTAAGATTATCGACTGAACAGATTCTGTTGTGCAGGAAGGAAATGTACCCAAGTATTGTACCCACCGAGCACGGTGAGGTTGGCAGCAGCGTTGGTGTAGTTACGAGTTCCTGGTGTGGTGGCTCTACAGATGTAGACTCCATTGTGCTGAGGCTTCACATTACTGATCAAGAGGTTTCCACTGACAGGAAAAAAAAACACATCAAACTTGACGCATTTGAAACACACTTTTACCGTTAAAACAAAACACTGTAGTAAAACAAAAGAACATAAAACACAACGGATGTCTTAAATAATACTAATACAACCACTGATTTAAAAAGGCCAAGCTATATAGGACGTTGATTAAAAGGTACAGTCGGCCACGAACGAAGTAAACAGCAGTATTGGGGGCGAACGTCTGATCGTTGATTCTCAGTTTAAGCGTGATTCAAAAAAGCATCCATGGTGTATGTCTGTCTTACCTGCCCAGCACCCTGGCATTGTACACGTCAATGGGTTTACTGTCGGCTCGGCTCCAGGATATGATGGGTCTGGGGTTGCCCGTAGCGATACACTCCAGAACCACAGTGTGGTGGAGGGACACCGTCACATTCTGGGGGCCCGCTATGATCCGGGGCGTCTGACGGGGCTTAGGGCCAACACCTGAAACAGACAGGAAGACCAAGACACATGTCAAGTAAGCATTTAAAGCAATAAACAACGTTTCTATGTACATTCATGGAAATATACCAGGAAGTGGAGCTGTGATACAGCTGTCCATAGGAGAAATACACAGATTGCTTCCTTTATTGAATAAATGTGTTGTTGACAGTTCTTATTCTCAATTACCTGGTTTGATAACAGAGAGCGTTGCCTCGCTGCTGTTGACGCGGTTGCCGATATTGGTGGCCACACAGCGGTACTTCCCAGCATCCTCTAGCTGGACGTTGTGGATCTGGAGAACTCCGTTGGGCAGGACTGTGATTCTAGAGAGACACGGTATAGTCAGTGATAGTTAGTACCAGGACCTGATAGAACAGTATAAACACAACCCCCCCCCCCAAAAAAAAGCGATGAGATTGAAGTAAACTTAAGAGACAAATGCGGTCTTGTATATTGAATTGTACCCTAACATAAACAACGCGTAACATATTTATACCATACTAGTCTGATTTGAATAATATTTTAAAAACTATACAGCCATGAAGTGGAATGACAAATGCTTCTTGACCACAACTCGTGGTCATGGTAAGCATGGTCCAGCTGCAGACCCTAAACATCGCTTGTAGAACCTTTTTACATTAAAACACATATTCATATATACTGTACCTGTCTGTCTCCAGCGGTAGTGTGCTTTGGTCTAGCTCCCAGGTCACGCTGGCAGGAGGGTTAGAGGTCACCTGACAGGTGAACCTGGCCACGGAACCCTCAGTCACCTCCAAAAGCACAGGGTGCACCACGAACGGTGAGATATCTGGAGCACACAATGAAAGACCAATTAGCTATGGGACACAACACACAGACTGCCCTCAGAACACACAGACTGCCCTCAGAACACACAGGCTGCCCTCAGAACACACAGGCTGCCCTCAGAACACACAGGCTGCCCTCAGAACACACAGGCTGCCCTCAGAACACACAGGCTGCCCTCAGAACACACAGGCTGCCCTCAGAACACACAGGCTGCCCTCAGAACACACAGGCTGCCCTCAGAACACACAGGCTGCCCTCAGAACACACAGGCTGCCCTCAGAACACACAGGCTGCCCTCAGAACACACAGGCTGCCCTCAGAACACACAGGCTGCCCTCAGAACACACAGGCTGCCCTCAGAACACACAGGCTGCCCTCAGAACACACAGGCTGCCCTCAGAACACACAGGCTGCCCTCAGAACACACAGGCTGCCCTCAGAACACACAGACTGCCCTCAGAACACACAGACTGCCCTCAGAACACACAGACTGCCCTCAGAACACACAGACTGCCCTCAGAACACACAGACTGCCCTCAGAACACACAGACTGCCCTCAGAACACACAGACTGCCCTCAGAACACACAGACTGCCCTCAGAACACACATAGAATAACCAGGGAGTTCATGAGTTCTAGATGCAAACTGGTGCAACATATTCAAATGTATTTATTTACTTGACCATTAAGTCCAGGTGAGGCAGTTAAGAACAAATGGCTGACTGGAAGGTCTGTAGGACCCTAACCATTTAAAAACGTTTCTCTGATGAACTTGTTATCAAGTGTTTCACAAAACGACTGCATTGATTTCAACAACTTTTCTTTTGGGAATTTGAATATTCACCTTTTCAATCTAATAGTTTGAAGATATAAGGTCAAGTCTTGTCAAATCCTGACATTGATAAATGTGATCTGAACCCATGAGGGAGTTTAATAAATCCCAGCCACCACGTTCTTGTCTTTGAGCCAATCATCTGTGCAGCTGGTCAGCTGGCCGGATCAATAGAACAATCAATAGATCAATGGGAGAATGGCATTAAATGATGATTGGTCATAAATTAACACGAATCAATGGGCTGGCTCTCAGGAGATAAGGCTTTAAGACTGCAGATAGATGAAGAAGGAGGAGGCGGAGGAAGAGGAGGAATATAAATAATAAACGTATGATAATGAATCATCACAGAGATCTTCAATAACAAATACTAGAAGGTTCTGTCTGCCTGACCATTGAGTACATAATACAAACACAATGTGTCATTGGAAACAACAGAAACTAACGTCGTTAACGTGGTGTCCATTTGAGTCAGGATGGCTGAGTGATGTTAACTAGGAATCTTTCCATAAGCATACCCTAAAACTCACACAAATCCACTGGAAACATATAGGTACCAAAGGAAATATGTTTAACCTTCAATATGTGTTTTTAGTGATAACACATCTGACCCTCTCAGTCACAGGACCAGGCCAATACCATGTTAAAGACCCCCGTCACAGGACCAAGCCAATACCATGTTAAAGACCCCCGTCACAGGACCAAGCCAATACCATGTTAAAGACCCCAGTCACAGGACAAAACTATGTTAAAGACCCCAGTCACAGGACCAGGTACAGATCAATACCATGTTAAAGACCCCAGTCACAGGACCAGGCCAATACCATGTTAAAGATCCCAGTCACAGGACCAGATCAAAACCGTGTTAAAGACCCAAGTCACAGGACCAAGCCAATACCATGTTAAAGACCCCAGTCACAGGACCAGGACAAAACCATGTTAAAGACCCCAGTCACAGGACCAGGACAATACCATGTCAATACCGTGTTAAAGACCCCAGTCACAGGACCAGATTAATACCATGTTAAAGACCCCAGTCACAGGACCAGGTCAAAACCATGTTAAAGACCCCAGTCACAGGACCAGGTCAAAACCATGTTAAAGACCCCAGTCACAGGACCAGAACAATACCATGTTAAAGACCCCAGTCACAGGACCAGATCAATACCATGTTAAAGACCCCAGTCACAGGACCAGGTCAATACCATGTTAAAGACCTCAGTCACAGGACCAGATCAATACCATGTTAAAGACCCCAGTCACAGGACCAGGTCAATACCATGTCAAAGACCCCAGTCACAGGACCAGGTCAATACCATGTCAATACCGTGTTAAAGACCCCAGTCACAGGACCAGATTAATACCATGTTAAAGACCCCAGTCACAGGACCAGGTCAAAACCATATTAAAGACCCCAGTCACAGAAAATCAATGACTAGTTTCTCCTATTAAAGTCAACATAAAAATGTTGCTCTAAAGCAGATTTGAATGAAACATATTTCCTATTTAATTTGAAGCCTAATAAGAACAATATTGCACACAAATAAAAGCTAAACCTAATGTTGAGAAGGTCATCCTTGCCCTGGATTGTAGAGAACAGCAATCAAATGGCTGCCTTCCCCATTGCATATGATAATCACCTAAATATCTTATTAAAAAAATGTTAAGGGCCTCCTGAGTGGTGTAGCGGTCTAAGGTACTGCATCGCAGTGCTTGAGGCGTCACTACAGACCTGGGTTCAATCCCAGGCTGTGTCACAACCAAAACCGGGAGGGTTTTGCCAGGAGGGGCTTTACTTGGCTCATTGCGCTCTACTGACTCCTTGTGGCGGGCCGGGCGCCTGCAAGCTGACTTCGGCCATCAGTTGAGCGGTGTTTCCTCCAACACATTGGTGCAGCCGGGTTCCGGGTTAAGAAACGTGGCTTGGCGGGTCATGTTTCGGGGGACGCATGACTCGACCTTCGCCTCTCCCGAGCACGTTGGGGAGTTGCAGCGATGAGACAAGATTGAAATTGGGAAGAAAAAGGGGGGAGTGTAAAAAAATAAAATTTCAAAAATGTTTGTTTTTTTGTAACATGAGAAACATCTTGAAAACAATGGCACCATGGAATGTAGGCCTAGGTCCTCACCACCCAGAGCCAACTACCCTGGGCCCTGCTAAGATGATCTAAATGCCCACCCATAGATAAGAGGCCAGGCCATCCTCTCTGGTGGGGGTTTCTGCCGGTGGTCGGGATCAGCCATGTTGGGGGGTGTGGCCCGGGCAGCAGACTACTCCACTAATATGGTCAGCCCAGTCTAGCTTTGTCGTAAACAGCAGATCAATGGACAGGTCAGACTGCACAAAGGTTCCCTTAAAGGAGGTCAGGGTTCAAACCCAGCCCCCATGTCCATCCAATTTTAGACCAAATTGGGGGGGAGACCTGGTCGGATCGAAGACTGTTATCGGTCTGGTCAGCTATTGTCTACCCCCCAAAAAAAGAGACTTTGTTTTTTTGTTAGTTGTTTTGTTTTAGAATATGAAACAATGTTGCTGTAGTATGACTGTAAAGATGCGGGTGTAGTGTGATGTCATAGACCACGTTGCTCTATGACATCAGTGGTATAACACGGACTGTTATCAAACTGAAATCAGACATAATAAGAAACATCACAAAACTCTTGTAGCTTTCCTTTCCTGAGCATTTTTTTCCCCAGATGTTTGATAATACAACCTAGTCACCCGCATGACAGATCGGGCCTAGTCTATACATACATAGAACAATAGAGTTGCCCTTGACAATGATAGTGAGTGTGGGAGAGGTCAGCGACTAGAGAGCCACTGAAAGGACCAACGGACTAGTGAAAGGACAGAGGACAGCAGGACAGGGCAACCCCCAGACCCAGCACAGAGCTCAGAGCAGGCTAGGCCAGGCGGTGACATCACAAAGACTTTCCCATGCAACCCTTGACCTCTCTGGGCCTCTGGGAATGATGGGGAGCAGCAGAGAGAAAGAGAGATGCCCCTCCTCCAACCTCTGCCTCCCCAGCCTCCATACAGCTGGCCAAAACCTTTAACCCTTTAGGAGCCACACTCATCATTGCCAGTTCTAACAACTATTATCAAAACTTACAATAAACTAAGCAACATTGATATTGGTGTTGCTTTTGATAAACAAGGAATATGTGATACTTAAAATATCACCCCACCATCCCTAAATTATGTCCTACAGGAAAATATGAAAAAAATATCCTACCAAAAAGATAAACCAGACTAAACAAAGCCAACCCATGTGGTTGTGTCTAAGAACTGGCCTGGTGATGCTCAATAGACCATAGATCTGGACAGCTGTCCTGTCCACTGAGATGTAGACAAACTAATGCCCTGCAACAGAGTCTTTTCTTTAGGGCCAGTCAGGAACTATCAGGAACCGTCAGGGCCAGTAAGGAACTGTCAGGAACAGTCAGGGCCAGTAAGGAACTGTTAGGAACAGTCATGGCCAGTAAGGAACTGTCAGGAACAGTCAGGGCCAGTAAGGAACAGTCAGGGCCATTCAGGAACCGTCAGGGCCAGTCAGGGCCAGTAAGGAACAGTCAGGGCCAATAAGGAACAGTCAGGGCCAGTAAGGAACAGTCAGGGCCAGTAAGGAACAGTCAGGGCCAGTAAGGAACAGCCAGGAACAGTCAGGGCCAGTAAGGAACAGTAAGGAACAGTCAGGGCCAGTTAGGAACAGTCAGGAACAGTCAGGGCCAGTAAGGAACAGTCAGGGCCAGTAAGGAACAGTCAGGGCCAGTAAGGAACAGTCAGGGCCAGTAAGGAACAGTCAGGGCCAGTCAGGAACAGTCAGGGCCAGTCAGGAACAGTCAGGGCCAGTCAGGGCCAGTCAGGGCCAGTCAGGAACAGTCAGGGCCAGTCAGGAACAGTCAGGGCCAGTAAGGAACAGTCAGGGCCAGTAAGGAACAGTCAGGGCCAGTAATGAACAGTCAGGGCCAGTAAGGAACTGTCAGGGCCAGTAAGGAACAGTCAGGGCCAGTAAGGAACTGTCAGGGCCAGTAAGGAACAGTCAGGGCCAGTCAGGAACAGTCAGGGCAGGCCAGACAAAGGGCTAAAAGTGACAGACAATCACACAGAGAGAGCACTGGTCTCCACTGGCAAATAACCAACACAAGAACACGGCAGACTGACTGATCCCATTTTCCAGGAAATGGTGTGTGTGTGTGTGTGAAAGTGTGTAGGCCTTTGTGTGTGTGTGTGTGTGTGTGTGCGCGTGTGTGTGTGCGTGTGTGTTTCCATATTACTTTTCCTAAATTACACATATAACCTGTGAACCTGAGTATTTAATTATCTTTCAGACTGTCCATCAGTATATAATTGATGTTTAAAAAAAACTTTGAAAGAAGTCTATAACCCCACAAGAATATTTTACCACCAATAAGGAGAGGCCTGTCCACTTCCTGAAACACTGGACAACTTCTAATGACATGGAAAACTTTACTGAGGACTTTTCTCAATAACGTGTTTGTGTGTGTCATTACAAATGTTGTTGTTCTATAGCATTCTACATACAACCTGCAACGATGTGCTTGATATACCTGTTAAGAGGTATATACAATGCTTTCCAGTGACACATTGTATTTGCCTCATGCTCCATACTTACTTGTGATAGTCAGTCGGGATCTTTGGCTTAATATGGCTCCATATCTATTCTGAGAGAGGCATTGATAGAACCCTTTGTCTGACTCCTCCCCATCTCTCCTGACCTCAGGTATGTACAGTGATCCGTTGGACAGGATCTGTAGTCGTTCGCTCTCCTCTACCCTGACTCCATTCCTCAGCCATCTGATGGTGATGGGAGGCTGACCGTGGGCCACACAGTCCAGGGTCACTGGATCCCTGGTTATTACTACAACATCACTGGGTTCTGTGATGAAGGAGAGCTCACTGAAACAAAAAACACCTGGGAAATGGAAAGGAGAGGGGACCGTTAATGAGATGGAAGGAGGAGGAAGGATGGAGAGGAAGGCATTGATATGTTAGGTCTGTGGGACTCTATTGGGCACTTATGTATTGCACAATACTTGCATGGTTACCATAGCAGTGTATTATAGCAGTGTATAGCTTTTAGTGTAAAATTCTCGACCGTTTCCTGATTTTCCTGATAAATACATCACAAAGAGAAAGAAGAATAAATAACTCTGATACAGTGTATAGCCTAGTTATTGCTCAGGTTACTTGGTACACAATACAGTGTTGATGAGACCAAAAAATATATACCAAATTGTCAGTTTGAATTGGGAAATATCAGTTAATTTGAATATTTGAATGCATGGTTTTGGTCCATGCAGGAATTAACAACTGGACACAATCACCGCCACTCAAGTCAGTTACTCGATTCCTCTAGACGTAATGTAATCATAGCATTTTACACAGAATATTAACTTATTTTTTCCCTTTTACGTTATAATTTTTTTTTCTCGTGCATCCTTTTTTTTTTTGCCCGGTATATTATCCGCCCAAAAGGTTGTGGCTACATTCTGTGGTCATCCGGTCTGGTACGGTTTATGTCTGGTCACACACACACACACACACGGACCTCAAACTCTCTTGCAGTTGCAAAGAACTACTGACACAGAAAAGATACAGGAAGAAAACAAATTACTTAACCTGATAGTTGAATAAACAAAACAAAACACAGCAAACACTGCTGGTATCGATCCCTTTTCAAAATCGCCATTTATTCCGATTGTCCTGTCATTCTATAAAGGACGACCGCCGTTCCCCATCGTGCTGCGAGCCTCCCTCAAATAACGAATGACACCGGTGCTGAGAACTCCTGAGACAGACTCCGGCTGAGACCCCACCCCCCCGACGGCGCATGCGCTTCTTGAGCCAAGCTTTAATCGTGGGGCGCATGTGGTGGGTTTCCACTAGTGGTTCCCAAACTGTGTGGCGAGGGGTCTGCGGGTCGGCCGCGGGTGTGGGCAGGGGGGAACCACTAGTGGAAACACACTACATGTATAGTACCAGTCAAAAGTTTGGACACACCTACTGATTCCAGGGTTTTTCAGTATTTGTCCTATTTTCTACATTGTAGAATAATAGTGAAGACATCACAACTATGAAATAACACATGGAATCATGTAGTAACCAAAAAAAGTGTTAAACAATTTAAAATATTTTATATTTGAGATTCTTCAAAGTAGCAAACCATTTGCCTTGATAAATAAAGGTTAAATTTTAAAAAGTTAAAACAATTGCTTTGCACACTCTTGCATTCTCTCAACCAGCTTCATGAGGTACTCACCTGGAATGCATTTCAATTAACAGTTGTTCATTAATTTGTTGAATGTATTTCCTTCTTAGTGTGTTTGAGCCAATCAGTTGTGTTGTGACAAGGTAGGGCTGGTATACAGAAGACAGCCCTATTTGGGAAAAGACCAAGTCCATATTATGGCAAGAACAGCTCAAATAAGCAAAGACAAACGACAGCCCATCATGAAGATAAGTCAATACGGAAAATTTCAAGAACCTTAAAAGTTTCTTCAGTTGCAGTCACAAAAACCATCAAGAGCTCTGATGAAATTGGCTCTCATGAGGACCGCCACAGGAATGGAAGACCCAGAGTTACCTCTGCTGCAGAGGATATGTTCATTAGAGTTAATTGCACCTCAGATTGCAGCCCAAATAAATGCTTCACAGAGTTCAAGTAACAGACACATCTCAACATCAACTGTTTAGAGGAAACTGAGTGAATCAGGCCTTCATGGTTGAATTGCTGCAAAGAAAACACTACTAAAGGACACCAATAATAATAAGAGACTTGCTTGGGCCAAGAAACACGAGCAATGGACATTAGACCGGGGGAAATGTGTACTTGGTCTGATGAGTCCAAATTGGAGATTTTTGGTTCCAACCAAAAAAGAGTATGATCTCCGCATGTGTGGTTCCCACCGTGAAGCATGGAGGAGGAGGTGTGATGGTATGGGGGTGTTTTGCTGGTGACACTGTCTGTGATTTATTTAGAATTCAAGGCACACTTAACCAGCATAGCTACCACAGCATTCTGCAGCGATACGAGATCCCATCTGGTTTGAACTTAGTGGGACTGTCATTTGTTTTTCAACAAGACAATAGCCCAACACACCAACAGGCTGTGGAACCAAGGAGAGTGATGTAGTGCTGCATCAGATGACCTGGCCTTTACAATCACCGACCTCAACCCAATTGAGATGGTTTAGGATGAGTTGGACCGCAGAGTGAAGGAAAAGCAGCCAACAAGTGCTCAGCATTTGTGGGAACTCCTTAAAGACTGTTGGGAAAGCATTCCAGGTGAAGCTGGTTGAGAGAATGCCAAGATCGTGCAAAGTTGTCATCAAGGCAAAGGGTGGCTACTTGAAGAATATAAAATATATTTTGATTTGTTTAACACTTTTTTGGTTCCTACATGATTCCATGTGTTATTTCATAGTTTTGATGTCTTCTCTATATTCTACAGTCGTGGCCAAAAGTTTTGAGAATGACACAAATATTAATTTTCAAAGTCTGCTGCCTCAGTTTGCATGATAGCAATTTGCATATACTCCAGAATGTTATGAAGAGTGATCAGATGAATTGCAATTAATTTCAAAGTCCCTCTTTGCAATGCAAATTAACTGAATCACCCCAAAACATTTCCACTGCATTTCAGCCCTGCCACATATGGACCAGCTGACATCATGTTAGTGATTCTCTAGTTAACACAGGTGTGTGCTGACGAGGACAAGGCTGGAGATCACGCTGTCATGATAATTGAGTTCAAATAAAAAACTGGAAGCTTCAAAAGGAGGATCATTGTTCTTCCTCTGTCAATCATAGTTACCTGCAAGGAAACATGTGCCGTCATCAATGCTTTGCACAAAAAGGGCTTCACAGGCGAGGAGTTAGATTAGATTTTCATCGAATGAATTCATCGATTCATTTTCGATTCATTCGATGGCATCAGAGCTTGGAGAAGCCTAATTACCACGACTAAATGGTCACATGGAATTTGACTGCCTTCATGACTTGTGACCGTCAGCGTGGCTGAAATACGTTCACCGCAACAGCCTTGCTTGTGCCGATTGAAAAATAGACGTGGTGTGTGCGCGCGTAGTGGCGGCCCGGGGATGTTCCCCAATGCTGCACCATACGATATCCAACAATTGCTGGCATCACCATATCTTTGTTAGATGTTGTTTTATGGGTTTAGCAAGCAGTTACCAAAGACCAATGCGTTGATTTAAAAAAAAACCTGGTGATCAAGTCCCTAAATGAAACAGCTGCTCTGTTCGACCGTAGAACTTGGTAACTATGAAGTGATATTGACGGTGGTAGCCAATCAGCAGGCTTCCTAAATGAATTCAGCTGTTGATCCAACCGGCCACCATGGATTTGGAGTGACTATGTCTTTTGCCAATGAAGCTCCTCCCTCCTCTCCCCTTAACCCTTTCATCTCTCCACCCTCATTCAATAACCACACAATAGGCTCCAGCTGTGAGGTTGAAATCAGCTGTGCTGTGGTCAGCTAAAAAAATAATAATCCAATCTCTTTTTTTCTCTCTCTGCTCTCTACATAGGCAAAGATTTAATCTAGACATTTTGTCTCACCTTACACTTGAGGAAAATACTTTATTCATTGGCTTATTTATTTGTTTTATCCCCTTTTTACCATACCATTGCAAAAAAAAAGCATGCCATGTATGCTGTGAAATGGTGTGACCACCATTTGCCTCTTGCAGCATCACACATCTCCTTTAGAGCGTTGGGCCAGTAACGTTGCAAGAGCAAATCCCCGAGCTGACTATTTAAACATCTGTCGTTCTGCCCCCTGAACAAGGCAGTTAACCCACTGTTCCTAGGCCGTCATTGAAAATAAGAGTTTGTTCTTCACTGACTTGTCTAGTTAAATAAAGTTTAAATAATACATTTTAAAAAAAAGATTGATTGTGAGCTTCAACTGTCAGTAAAGGAAAGTTTAAATAATGTCTTAAATAACCTGTCATGATGGAGTGTGCAGTGTAATTATATATTGATTAGAGAGCTGACCATTGATTGATTTAATCATATCTGCCCCACTTCAGTCAAAGCTCAAGACTAATGGTCAGGATAACGCTGTCCGATCATCTCTTTAGTATTCATTCATTTACAAATATGCTCTGTTTCATTTAAAGGTTTCGTAATGCAGGTGAAATCAGTACAGGACCATCTGTTAAGGTTTGAATCAGAACCTCAACATCTCTCCTTTACTTGATGTTTTAATGCTGTGTAGAAACAGTTAAAGGGCTATTTGACTTTTAAAAAAATAAAAAATAATGTCATATTCAAAAGGAGTGCCTACATTATCCACCACCCTGTACAGGTGCGTGTTGTTAAACTACATCTGTTATCATAATCCTCATTCGTAGAGTGACTACATTATCCACCACCCTGTACAGTCCCTGGTAAAATCATTAAGACCTTAAGGTGCTGTAACTCACACAGTCCAATACTGAGCTGCTGTTTTATATATCTGTTTATATTATTGTATCATCCACATTCATTCCCTGGTTAAATCTGGCTACTTATGTGCCCTAATTGTTAGTGTTGGGGAAAATAATCTGAAAATATAGTTTACTAAACTACCCATTACCTCACACAAGAAGAATTTAAACTACACTAAAGCTTCCCTTAAGAAAAATATAGTTTACTAAGCTACCCATTACCTCACACCAGAAGAATTTAAGCTACACTAAAGCTTCCCTTAAGAAAAATATAGTTTACTTAACTAAAGTTACTTTGATAAAGTAATTTACTAAATCCAAAGTACTTTGTGAAAAAGTATCGTATCTCAATCTGAAACGTCATAGAATACAAAATTAAAAGAACAGATCTGGAGTCAGATGTTAGCAGAATGTGTTATTGAGCCTAATAGAGAAAGGGAAAGGGGGGATACCTAGTTAGTTGTCCAACTGAATGTATTCAACTGAAATGTGTCTTCCGCATTTAACCCAAACCCCTCTGAATCAGAGAGATGGGGGGCTGCCATAATCGACATCCACGTAGTTAGCTACACCGCTACATGGTAAAACAGTAGTGTATAGTTCCAGTAGTTAGCTACATGGTAAAACAGTAGTGTATAGTTCCAGTAGTTAGCTACACCGCTACATGGTAAAACAGTAGTGTGTAGTTCCAGTAGTTAGCTACATGGTAAAACAGTAGTGTGTAGTTCCAGTAGTTAGCTACACCGCTACATGGTAAAACAGTAGTGTGTAGTTCCAGTAGTTAGCTACACCGCTACATGGTAAAACAGTAGTGTGTAGTTCCAGTAGTTAAAACATGGTAAAACAGTAGTGTATAGTTCCAGTAGTTAGCTACACCGCTACATGGTAAAACAGTAGTGTGTAGTTCCAGTAGTTAGCTACATGGTAAAACAGTAGTGTGTAGTTCCAGTAGTTAGCTACATGGTAAAACAGTAGTGTGTAGTTCCAACAGTTAGCTACACCGCTACATGGTAAAACAGTAGTGTTTAGTTCCAGTAGTTAGCTACACCGCTACATGGTAAAACAGTAGTGTGTAGTTCCAGTAGTTAGCTACACCGCTACATGGTAAAACAGTAGTGTGTAGTTCCAGTAGTTAGCTACACCGCTACATGGTAAAACAGTAGTGTGTAGTTCCAGTAGTTAGCTACACCGCTACATGGTAAAACAGTAGTGTGTAGTTCCAGTAGTTAGCTACATGGTAAAACAGTAGTGTGTAGTTCCAGTAGTTAGCTACACCTCTACATGGTAAAACAGTAGTGTGTAGTTCCAGTAGTTAGCTACACCGCTACATGGTAAAACAGTAGTGTATAGTTCCAGTAGTTAGCTACACCGCTACATGATAAAACAGTAGTGTGTAGTTCCAGTAGTTAGCCCTACCGCTACATGGTAAAACAGTAGTGTGTAGTTCCAGTAGTTAGCTACACTGCTACATGGTAAAACAGTAGTGTGTAGTTCCAGTAGTTAGCTACACTGCTACATGGTAAAACAGTAGTGTATAGTTCCAGTAGTTAGCTACCCCACTACATGATCATTTAAAAAAATGTTACTATTGAAAACACGACCTAGATTTGAATTCAGTTCAACTACCACCAAGCTACATCAAAACATAATTAAATTTCTAGTTGAACTTTATGTAGATCACTACTCCCCAACACTGCTAAATGTTTTGTAAATTTGATCTTTATTTAACTAGGTAAGTCAGTTAAGAACAAATTCTTATTTTCAATGACGGCCTAGTAACAGTGGGTTAACTGCCTGTTCAGGGGCAGAACGACAGATTTGTACCTTGTCAGCTTGGGGATTTGAACTTGCAACCTTTTGGTTACTAGTCCAACGCTCTAACCACTAGGCTACCCTGCCAAATGGCACTGTGTGGAATTCGTATAGAATTGACCAATATCGAGAGCAAGGAGAGATGAGTGTGCAACTTGTTTCTTTGTGTGTGTAGTTTATTTTCCTTTAGTCAGCATCTCAGGGAAGGGGTGTGTTCTTTATTGCTCTATGTCATTGATTGGACCACATACTGCTTAAACAACACTGTCACTGTGTGGAGGCACAGCACAGTGACAAGGCTCCTCACTCTCAGGGTCAAGAGTCAGAGGTCAGGGGTCAGGCTGGGCAAGGTCATGATCAATAGGAGTAAAGGTCATTAACATGTTATAAATACGGTGGAGGGCCTGGGAACGGAGAGACAAGACCAACAGACTTCTTCCTGATTGGTCGAGGGGATTTGTGTGGGGGAAGAGGGAGGCCCCTCCTCCCCAGTTACCCCAGGAGCCATCCAATGGGCTGACTTGACCTTTAACCTTTTGATGTGTAGGGGCTTGAGGTTGACCCCCAGCTCTGCCATATTGTCAATGCAAAAGAACAATCGGATACAACATCTACAGAGCATTCGGAGAGTATTCAGACCCCTTGACTTTTTCCAGATTTTGTTACATTACAGCCTTATTCTAAAATTGATTTAAAGAAAAATGTTTCCTCATCAATCTACTCACAATACCCCATCATGACAAAGCACATTTTTGCAAATGTATGAAAAATAAAAAACAGAAATATTTTATTCACATAAGTATTCAGACCCTTTGCTAATGAGACTCAAAACTGAGATCAGGTGCATCCTGTTTCCATTGATCATCCTTGAGATGTTTCTACAACTTGATTGGAGTCCACCTGTGGTAAATTCAGTTGATTGGACATGATTTGGAAAGGCAGACACCTGTCTATAGAAGGTCCCACAGTTGACAGTTTATGTCAGAGCAAAAACCAAAGCCATGAGGTCGAAGGTATTGTCAGTAGAGCTCCAAGACAGGATTGTGTCGAGGCACAGATCTGGGGAAGGGTACCAATACATTTATGCAGCATTGAAGGTCCCCAAGAACACAGTGGCCTCCATCATTCTTAAATGGAAGACGTTTGGAACCACCAAGACTCTTCTTAGAGCTGGCCGCCCGGTCAAACTGAGCAATCAGAGGAGATCTCCACCCGGCACAGCCAGAAGAGGACTGGCCACCCCACATAGCCTGGTTCCTCTCTAGGTTTCTTCCTAGGTTTTGGCCTTTCTAGGGAGTTTTTCCTAGCCACCGTGCTTCTACACCTGCATTGCTTGCTGTTTGGGGTTTTAGGCTGGGTTTCTGTACAGCACTTTGAGATATCAGCTGATGTACGAAGGGCTATATAAATACATTTGATTTGATTTGAAGGGCCTTGGTCAGGGAGCTGACCAAGAACCTGATGGTCACTCTGACAGAGCTCCAGAGTTCCTCTGTGGAGATGGGAGAACCTTCCGGAAGGACAATCATCTCTGCAGCATTTCACCAATCAGGCCTTTATGGTAGAGTAGCCAGGCGGAAGCCATTCCTCAGTAAAAGGCACATGACAGTCCTCTTGGAGTCTCAGACCATGAGAAACAAGATTCTCTGGTCTGATGAAACCAAAATTGAACTCTTTGACCTGAATACCAAGCGTCACGTCTGAAGGAAACCTGACACCATCCCTACGGTGAAGCATGGTGGTGGCAACATCACGCTGTGAGGACGTTTTTCAACGGCAGGGACAGGGAGACTATTCAGGATCAAGGGAAAGATGGAAGGAGCAAAGTACAGAGAGATCCATGATGAAAACCTGCTCCAGAGCGCTCAGGACCTCAGACTGGGGTGAAGGTTCACCTTCCAACAGGTCAACGACCCTAAGCACACAGCCAAGACAATGCAGGAATGGAATTTGGGACAAGTCTCTGAATGTCTTTGCGTGGCCCAGCCAGAGCTCGGACTTGAACCCAACTGAACATCTCTGGAGACCTGAAAATATCTGTGCAGCAACACTCTCCATCCAACCTGACAGAGCTTGAGAGGATCTGCAGAAAAGCATGGGAGAAACTCCCCAAATTCAGGTGTGCCAAGCTTGTAGCATCATACCCAAGAAGACTCAAGGCTGTAATCACTACCAAAGGTGCTTCAACAAAGTACTGAGTAAAGGGCTTGAATACTTTTTAATCAAAAATTTAAAAAATTGGCCAAATTTCTAAAAACCTGTTTTTACTTTGTCATTATGGGGTATTGTGTGTAGATTGACAATGGGGGAAAAAATGGGATTAAGTCTGTAATGTAACAAAATGTGGAAAGGGTCAAGGGTTCTGAATACTTTACAAATGCACTGTTATAAAGAAAGTGGGGAAAAAATTAAAAACGTTGGATAAAACTCATTGCAAAAAAGACAAGGTATTTCTGTTAGTTCCTGTTCATCGTAGGGGACACAGAAAACCTTCTCAGTAGGCTATCATCAATAGTGTTGCCACTTGAGGCCAGTTTTTCATCAGTACTATATCTATGCGTTTGAAATAGAATACAGTGGATCTGTGTAGTTCAACGTTACCGTTTAGAAACGAAGCGAACACAATGAAGAGCAACATTCTATAAAAAAGTTTATTGGCTTTTAAAACCACTTTAAAAATCTCACCTGTGAGCACTTTCCATTGAAAAAGAAACATTAACGCTTTTGTTTTGCCATATTAACAAGCTACTGTACATATGACACAGTACACCAGACAACAACAGAGGGAGGGAGCTTCTTCTACTGGTAGGAATGAACAGGATAGATGAGTCAAACTGAGTTGGTACTGGCTCAGGGTCAGTCGGAACTCACAACGAGTCACTGCTAGACGGAACCTTAGAATCATAACAAGTCATTCTAAATTCTATAGTTGGAACTTGTGTAAATCTAAAGATGGAGGTGCATTTTCCTTCATTCAAAGATTAAATTCAAATATCAGTGCCTTACAGTATAATGCCACAAAAATCAATACATTTTTGTTAACAACTTCTTTCTTTTACAAATGCAAAAATAAAAAGAAGTATGCAAAAAAATAAAAAATAACAGTCAGTCATTAATGAAACATAGAGAATTATCTTAACTTATATTAAGTAAACAGCCCACAATGTAAAGTAATGTAACTTACTTTAATTAAGTTAACTACAGTAACACTGCCAGTCAGGTACACAAAAGCCGCCCAACTTACTGTAATTAAATTAACTACAGTAACACCGCCAGTCAGGTACACAGAAGCCGCCCAACTTACTGTAATTAAATTAACTACAGTAACACTGCCAGTCAGGTACACAGAAGCCACCCTTACCATAACAGACAGTGGTTACCTTACTGAAAGTGCGCCCGAAATGGCACCCTATTCCCTATGTAGTGCACCGTATAATGGCACCCTATTCCCTATGTAGTGCACTTGACCATGTCAAAAGTAGTGCACCGTATAGGGAATAAGATGCCATTTTGGTAAGCACTTAAGAATACAGAGTAGTAAAATAGAAATGATCAACACATGCAGGCCTACGTATTACAGTCATTCATCAACATAATGAAGCATGTCGGTTTTTAAAAGGGTTTATGAAATTTTTCCTCAAAATGTAAGATTATATTCTCGTGGATGAGAATGATTAAATCTCACTGAGATTATTATTATTATTAATGCACATGTTTGCTACAAGTTAATGATAGTAGAGTCATTATCTACATGACATTTGATAAAATGTTTACTTTCTTTCTTATCTTAGATCTTAAAAAATATTCTGTGTATTTGTTGTTGTTGTTGTTACCGGGGCCTCCGTTCGTCATTCCATCGTTACATTTGTCCATTATAAGGTTTATGTGACAAAGCTATGTGTCATGCCCTGGTCTTAGTATTCTGTGTTTTCGTTATTTATTTTGGTTAGGCCAGGGTGTGACATGGAGATTTATGTGGTTTGTTTTGTCTGGGGTTGTTTGTAGGTTATGGGATTGTGGTTAGAGTAGTACTCTAGGTAAGTCTATGGTTGCCTAGAGTGGTTCTCAATCAGAGGCAGGTGTTTATCGTTGTCTCTGATTGGGAACCATATTTAGGCAGCCATATTCTTTGAGTGTTTGGTGGGTGATTGTTCCTGTCTTTGTGTTTTTGCACCAGAGAGGACTGTTTCAGTTTTTCACGTTTATTGTTTTGTATTTATGTTGATGGTTTGAGTTTGTTCTTTATTAAAGAACATGAACACCAACTACGCTGCATTTTGGTCCGATCCTTGCTACACCTCCTCTTCGGAGGAGGAGGAAGAACAGAACTTTACACTATGTTTCATATCATAAACATGTAGTGAAATAAAAGGGAACTTACAAAGGTTGTCTGTTGAAAACAGGGAACCTCATTGACATGTCTTCCCTCATTGTCATGTCTTCCCTCATTGTCATGTCTTCCCTCATTGACATGTCTTCCCTCATTGTCATGTTTTCCCTCATTGGCATGTTTTCCCTCATTGACATGTCTTCCCTCATTGACATGTCTTCCCTCATTGACATGTTTTTTCCAGTGTTTCTGCTTAAAAGGTTCTGAGCACAACGTCTGTAGAATCGATGACGTCACAGAAATGTATGCAACCGGGCTAATATTTCATACCACTACTCATCTGTTTTGTTCTTGTCAATAAAACCATGCGATTGTTCTCGTTCAAAGCACACGTCAGAGACCTATTATTATAATTATCTTTTTGAAAAGTCAAACACAGCAGCAAACTAGAGACCAAACGGACAGCATTACTATTACAAATACATCGATGAGACACCATATCTTAACCATTATCTTCACTATTATAAATCTGCTGAGCTCTCTTTTCTCTTTTTTTCTCAAATGGAACATAGATATTTATTAACTAGAATGATGGACATAATATAGTAAGTAGAGCCTTTTTCATCGTGACACAACATATTTCTATTTATCTATCCTATTTACAAATTAATGAAGCTTTAGTTTGACTATGACTTTTACAACAATAGCCACAACTCAAGCAAATCCTCCGAACTGTTATAAATTGCATTCGGGAAAGTATTCAGACCCCTTGACTTTTTTTCACATTTTGTTTTACGTTACAGCTTTATACAAAAATGTATTTAATAGTCCCCCCCCCCCTCCTCAATCTACACACAATACCCCATAATGACATCACAATACCCCATAATGACATCACAATACCCCATAATGACATCACAATACCCCATAATGACAAAGCAAAAACAGTTTTATTTTTTTAGAAATGTTTGCTAATTTATACAAATTAAGAAACTGAAAAATCACATTTACATAGGTATTCAGACCCTTTACTCAGTACTTTGTTGAAGCTCCTTTGACAGCAATTACAGCAGTTCTGCAGCATTGTAGTGTCATACATGGGTAAGACACTACAAGCTTGGCACGCCTGTATTTGGGAAAGTTTTCCCATTGTTCTCTGCAGATTCTCTCAAGCTCTGTCAGGTTGGATGGGGAGCGTTGCTGCACAGCTATGTTCAGGTCTCTCCAGAGATGTTTGATTGGGTTCAAGTCCGGGGTCTGGCTGGGTCACTCAAGGACATTCAGAGACTTGTCCCGAAGCCACTCCTGCGTTGTGTTGGAAGGTGAACCTTCGCCCCCAGTCTGAGGTCTTCAGCGCTCTGGAGAAGGTTTTCACCAATGATCTCTCTATACTTTTCTCCGTTCAACTTTTCCTCGATCCTGAATAGTCTCTCAGTTGTTGAGCAACTTCGAGGGTCTGAATACTTATGTAAATACTTGCAAGAAATTCTAAAAACCTGTTTTTGCTTTGCCATTATAGAGTACTGTGATGTCATTATGGGGTATTGTGATGTCATTATGGAGTATTGTGATGTCATTATGGAGTATTGTGATGTCATTATGGGGTATTGTGATGTCATTATGGAGTATTGTGTGTAGATTGCTTGTGGATGTGTTTAAAATAATAATAATCTATTATAGAATAAGGCTGTAATGTAACAAAATGTGGAAAAAGTCAAGGGGTCTGAATACATTCCGAAGGCACTAACTGGCTGGCTGTGATTGTTTCAACAACATGCTCTCTGGCCCAGTGTTGCCTAAGCAACAACCTCAGCCATTTACATACTTTACATAGATTTTTGCAGCTTTTCGTCTTTTAAACTCACCCTATTCCCTATATAGTGCACTACTTTAGACCAGAGCCCTATAGAACCCTATTCCCTATATAGTGCACTACTTTAGACCAGAGCCCTATAGAACCCTATTCCCTATATAGTGCACTACTTTAGACCAGAGCCCTATAGAACCCTATTCCCTATACAGTGCACTACTTTAGACCAGAGCCCTATAGAACCCTATTCCCTATATAGTGCACTACTTTAGACCAGAGCCCTATTCCCTATATAGTGCACTACTTTAGACCAGAGCCCTATAGAACCCTATTCCCTATATAGTGCACTACTTTAGACCAGAGCCCTATAGAACCCTATATATAGTGCACTACTTTAGACCAGAGCCCTATAGAACCCTATTCCCTATATAGTGCACTACTTTAGACCAGAGCCCTATAGAACCCTATTCCTATAGTGCACTACTTTAGACCAGAGCCCTATAGAACCCTATTCCCTATATAGTGCACTACTTTAGACCAGAGCCCTATAGAACCCTATTCCCTATATAGTGCACTACTTTAGATCAGAGCCCTATAGAACCCTATTCCCTATATAGTGCACTACTTTAGACCAGAGCCCTATAGAACCCTATTCCCTATATAGTGCACTACTTTAGACCAGAGCCCTATAGAACCCTATTCCCTATATAGTGCACTACTTTAGACCAGAGCCCTATAGAACCCTATTCCCTATATAGTGCACTACTTTAGATCAGAGCCCTATAGAACCCTATTCCCTATATAGTGCACTACTTTAGACCAGAGCCCTATAGAACCCTATTCCCTATATAGTGCACTACTTTAGATCAGAGCCCTATAGAACCCTATTCCCTATATAGTGCACTACTTTAGACCAGAGCCCTATAGAACCCTATTCCCTATATAGTGCACTACTTTAGACCAGAGCCCTATAGAACCCTATTCCCTATATAGTGCACTACTTTAGACCAGAGCCCTATAGAACCCTATTCCCTATATAGTGCACTACTTTAGATCAGAGCCCTATAGAACACTATTCCCTATATAGTGCACTACTTTAGACCAGAGCCCTATAGAACCCTATTCCCTATATAGTGCACTACTTTAGACCAGAGCCCTATAGAACCCTATTCCCTATATAGTGCACTACTTTAGATCAGAGCCCTATAGAACCCTATTCCCTATATAGTGCACTACTTTAGACCAGAGCCCTATAGAACCCTATTCCCTATATAGTGCACTACTTTAGATCAGAGCCCTATAGAACCCTATTACCTATATAGTGCACTACTTTAGATCAGAGCCCTATAGAAACCCTATTCCCTATATAGTGCACTACTTTTGACCAGAGCCCTATAGAACCCTATTCCCTATATAGTGCACTACTTTAGATCAGAGCCCTATAGAACCCTATTCCCTATATAGTGCACTACTTTAGACCAGAGCCCTATAGAACCCTATTCCCTATATAGTGCACTACTTTTGACCAGAGCCCTATAGAACCCTATTCCCTATATAGTGCACTACTTTAGATCAGAGCCCTATAGAACCCTATTCCCTATATAGTGCACTACTTTAGACCAGAGCCCTATAGAACCCTATTCCCTATATAGTGCACTGCTTTGGCTTGTTTTTATACAGGATGGATGCCTCAAGTGACACTGCAAATAAAAAAGAGAATCATAAGGAAAAAAAGTTTTGAAAACATTATCAGATTTTAAACAGTTGTCTTGATATGAATGGTGAAGCTCTGGATGGTTCTAGAATTATAGAATCGGTTCTAGAATGTGCAGATTCTATGTACTACTATATAGTATTATATAGTCTGTCTGTAGGGATGGCGTAAGGCCTTGGAAGATTGGAAAATAAGGCAGCCATGTTTGTTGTTGCTTCCCTTCCTCGGAGTGTCATATTGGTTCTTCACCAGATAAGACTACCAGCACTAGCGAATCCAGCTCCTCTTCCTCATCTTTAAAATCCCTCTCCATCTCTTCCTAATTGAACAGTACAAGTAGCATATATAGACTGACATTTAAACTGTTCAGATATGAACCAGTATGCCATTGATTTGGTTTCAATATGATGCATGATGGAGATGTCTTAAATTCAGCACCTGGTAGCTTGCGGATGCTACCCTTTTAGTGTTCGGACATGGTAGGCAAATTTACTGCTAAAATGTCATGTGTGTATTATTAAGTTGTCTTGGAATGTGTTGTTTGTGTGATTTTGTGAGTGTGATTATGTGAGTGTGATTATGTGATTATGTGAGTGTGATTATGTGAGTGTGATTATGTGAGTGTGATTATGTGATTATGTGAGTGTGATTATGTGAGTGTGATTATGTGAGTGTGATTATGTGAGTGTGATTATGTGATTATGTGAGTGTGATTATGTGATTATGTGAGTGTGATTATGTGAGTGTGATTGTGATTATGTGAGTGTGATTATGTGATTATGTGAGTGTGATTATGTGAGTGTGATTATGTGAGTGTGATTATGTGAGTGTGATTATGTGAGTGTGATTATGTGATTATGTGAGTGTGATTATGTGAGTGTGATTATGTGAGTGTGATTATGTGATTATGTGTGATTATGTGATTGTGTGATTTTGCGCCAGATGTCCTATGTGTTAGATGATTTCTGAATAAAACTATTGCATTATTGAATGAGTACACACAACATAGGAAGATGTGGTTTAACTGTGTGATGTTCATTATACTGTACCTTGGGAAATCTACCCCCAATAACAAGTCTGCCACTGAAATGGACCCCTACTCCATATAGTGCAGTACTCTTGATCAGAACCCTCGGTTGGCATTTCAGACACAGACCACATCTCACTGACCACGTCTCACAGACCACGTCTGGCAGACCACGTCTCACAGACCACGTCTGGCAGACCACGTCTGGCTGACCACGTCTGGCAGACCGCGTCTGGCAGACCGCGTCTCACTGTCCACGTCTGGCAGACCGCGTCTCACTGTCCACGTCTCGCTGACCACGTCTCGCTGACCACGTCTCACTGTCCACGTCTGGCAGACCACGTCTCACTGACCACATGTCACTGTCCACGTCTGGCAGACCACGTCTGGCTGACCACGTCTTGCAGACCAGGTCTCACAGACCACGTCTCACTGTCCACATCTGGCAGACCACGTCTCGCTGACCACGTGTCCCAGTCCACATCTCGCTGACCACGTCTCGCTGACCACGTCTCGCTGACCACGTCTCGCTGACCACGTCTCGCTGACCACGTCTCCCAGTCCACGTCTCACTGACCACGTCTCCCAGTCCACGTCTCACAGACCATATCTTCCCTCACTTGAAATATACTCATTGATGATTTCATAGGAAGGTGAAATTAAGAGGTAATGTTTGTGATTCAGATATCGTAACAATAAAAGAGATTCAGGTTAGGATGGCACTTTTCCCTGGACAAACGGCCGAGAGTCCAGAAGTTTTTTTCTTCCCCTGACGAAACAAGAAAAAAACAAAACCCCATAAATATACGTATTTATTTTAAGCCAGTCTGTATCTGAATTGACACACCCTAGTCCCTATATTGTACACTGCTTCTGACTAGGGCCAATAGACAAAGACCCATAGTAAACTATATAAGGGAATGAGCTTCAATTTGTTCACACACAATAACATCATTAGCCCAACATCTCTACGGTAGTAGGCTGGTCTTTGCACTCCAGCCAGTCGAACGAGGAGTTCACAGTATCACTACATATCTGCTGAAACAGAGGATCGTTCTTCAGCTCTTCCAGTGTGGCGTCTTCGTACTGTTCTTGCTGCTGATTGGACGGATCGAACAGCAGGTCGGCGTCCAACGTGTTCAGGTCTGTGATGCTACTGGAGAGGTCAGAGATCAGCCTGATGTCGTTGGTGAAGTCGGAAGCCACAGCGGCGTTGAGTTCCGAGGCCACCTGACCAACCAGCTGAGAGCTAGGGTTGAGGCCTTCAGCGTGGACGTTGAGGCCTTCAGCGTGGACGTTGAGGCCTTCAGCGTGGACGTTGAGGCCGTCGTCACCTAACAGGTCTTTAACAGTGTTGCTGAAGTCTAGCTGTTGTTGTGCCTTGTCTTCTTCATCCTGTTGTTGTGCCTTGTCTTCTTCATCCTGTTGTTGTTGCTGCTGCTGGGTGGTGATGGGCTGGAGGAGTCGGAACCCGGCCTGGGGACTCTGGAGCTGGGGACTCTGGAGCTGGGGACTCTGGAGCTGGGCCTGGGGAATGTGGAGCTGGGGCCTCTGGGGCTGGGTGTGGGGACTCTGGAGCTGGGTGTGGGGAATGTGGAGCTGGGCCTGGGAACTCTGGAGCTGGGAACTCTGGAGCTGGGTGTGGGGACTATGGAGCTGGGTGTGGGGAATCTGTAGCTGGGGACTCTGGAGCTGGGTGTGGGTACTCTGGAGCAGGGTGTGGGTACTCTGGAGCTGGGTGTGGGGACTCTGGAGCTGGGGACTCTGGAGCTGGGCCTGGGGAATGTGGAGCTGGGGCTGGGGACTCTGGAGCTGGGTGTGGGGACTCTGGAGCTGGGTGTGGGGACTCTGGAGCTGGGTGTGGGGACTCTGGAGCTGGGGACTCTGGAGCTGGGCATGGGGAATGTGGAGCTGGGGCCTCTGGGGCTGGGGACTCTGGAGCTGGGTGTGGGGAATGTGGAGCTGGGCCTGGGAACTCTGGAGCTGGGAACTCTGGAGCTGGGTGTGGGGACTCTGGAGCTGGGTGTGGGGAAACTGTAGCTGGGGACTCTGTAGCTGGGGACTCTGGAGCTGGGGACTCTGGAGCTGGGGACTCTGGAGCTGGGGACTCTGGAGCTGGGGACTCTGGAGCTGGGTGTGGGGACTCTGGAGCTGGGTGTGGGGACTCTGGAGCTGGGTGTGGGGACTCTGGAGCTGGGTGTGGGGACTCTGGAGTGGGGGCTCTGGAGCTGGGTGTGGGGAATGTGGAGCTGGGGCCTCTGGGGCTGGGGACTCTGGAGCTGGGTGTGGGGACTCTGGAGCTGGGGACTCTGGAGCTGGGCCTGGGGAATGTGGAGCTGGGGCCTCTGGAGCTGGGTGTGGGGACTCTGGAGCTGGGTGTGAGGACTCTGGAGCTGGGTGTGGGGACTCTGGAGCTGGGGACTCTGGAGCTGGGCCTGGGGAATGTGGAGCTGGGGACTCTGGGGCTGGGGACTCTGGAGCTGGGTGTGGGGAATCTGTAGCTGGGGACTCTGTAGCTGGGGACTCTGGAGCTGGGTGTGGGGACTCTGGAGCTGGGTGTGGGGACTCTGGAGCTGGGGACTCTGGAGCTGGGCCTGGGGACTCTGGAGCTGGGCGCGGGGACTCTGGAGCTGGGCGCGGGGACTCTGGAGCTGGGTGCGGGGACTCTGGAGCTGGGTGCGGGGACTCTGGAGCTGGGTGCGGGGACTCTGGAGCTGGGCTCTGGAGCTGGGGACTCTGGAGCTGGGGACTCTGGAGCTGGGTGTGGGGACTCTGGAGCTGGGTGTGGGGACTCTGGAGCTGGGTGTGGGGACTCTGGAGCTGGGTGTGGGGACTCTGGAGCTGGGTGTGGGGACTCTGGAGCTGGGTGTGGGGAATGTGGAGCTGGGTGTGGGGAATGTGGAGCTGGGTGTGTGGACTCTGGAGCTGGGCCTGGGGAATGTGGAGCTGGGCCTGGGGAATGTGGAGCTGGGCCTGGGGAATGTGGAGCTGGGCCTGGGGAATGTGGAGCTGGGCCTGGGGAGTGTGGAGCTGGGCCTGGGGAGTGTGGAGCTGGGCCTGGGGAGTATGGAGCTGGGGGCTCTGGAGCTGGGGACTCTGGAGCTGGGCCTGGGGAGTGTGGAGCTTGGGATTCTGGAGCTGGGGGTCCTGGAGCAGCATAGCCTGGGTTTGTAGTAGCTGGGGATGGAGCTGTCCTGAGGCCTCCTGAAGCTCCTGGATCTGCTGTAGCTCCAGGTCCACATCCTCACCACCAGGGCCTGATTGTGCTTGGTTGAAGCTCACCTCCCCACCGTCTCCTCCGGTACTGGTGAGATAACCCCCGTGCTGCTGGAGCTCGAAAGAGGCAGGGCTGGAGCTGACAGTCTGCAGCTGAGACTGGTGGGCGTTCCCCCCTCCTCCTCCATCTCCTCCAGTGGTGAAGCCCCCAGGGACAGTCTGACTCTGAGACTGGGTCTCCAGCATCTGGGTGAGGTTCATGCGGGCGGTATAGTTGGAAGGGAGGTTGTTGATGCCCAGGCCCCTCACAGTGTCGTTTACGTCAGAGTCCATCTTACTCAGGAGGACGTTGGTGATCTTAGTGGCATTACTCTGGTTTTGTCCCTGGATGCCCTGCATCTCCACAACGCTCTGCATCATGATGTTTAAGGGCACCGATTGGCTGCGCTGGGCCATGCTGTGGAGGTTGCCGCCCACCGATTGGCTGTTGGACAGAATGATGAGTATTTCCTGTGAGGTCATGGGGGAACTAAACTGCGAGACAACCAATCGAGTGGTAGTGCCGGCGTTGGGGGTTGTGACGGTACCGCTGAAGGTCATCTGACTCACGGCGGGGCTGACGCTGCGGCAACGGAAGGCCCCGCCCCCTGATGGCAAGGCTCCACCCTTGCTGTCCAAAGGGGCGGGCACAGCGAAGCTCTCGTCCTGTTTGCTTGCCGTGTTGGTGGGTGTGGTTGATACGCTGGTCAACTGCTGTTGCACCGGAGAGATGGGGGTGAGATGTCCAAAATGGCTGCCGTCCTGCTGTCTGGACTGGGCCTGGAAACACTGGCCACTGTGGCCCGGGACAGCGAAGGCGTGCGGCTTACGGAAATGGTCATCCACTAGATCCTGGTAACTAGGCAGGAGTCCACCAAGGCTGTGGTTAGAGATGGATACCCCGGAACCTGACCCTGCTCCGACTCCTCCAGTAGCTTCAGTACCACTACTGTTATAGCGGTTGTTGATCCACTCCAGTTTAGCCTTATCAGGGTGCGTGGCCATGGGTCTCTGCATGGGCTTGATGGGACTGGAGGAGACAGACACCACGGAGGCATCGTGGTAACCCCCTGCCATGCTGGAGTTGATAGGGGTGAAGGCAAACGGGTTCCTGCACTCCACCGGGCTGGGCGGGATGCCGCTAGAACAGTTAGACAGAGCGCTTATAGGGGTGTGTCGTCCTCCTAGAGGCCCCTCCACGGGCGTGATAGGGGCCATGCTGTGATGGCAACAGGGGCTCTCTCTGGTCAGCTCATGCCCACCGAGAGTCATCTCCGTGGGGGTAGGGGTTGGAGTCAGGGTAGGGGTAATGCTGCTATGGGCAGACTGGTAGAAAGAGGAACTATCCTCCTGGTGGTGAGTGTTGAGGATGGACCCCTGGGGGCCCCCAGGCTGGCCCTGGAGAGAGATATTATCCACACAGGTACTGAACAACGGCTGGAGGCCTTTCAGCTTCATCTGTTCTTCCATCTGAACCAGTTCCTCCACTATGCTGTCCTGGGTCATATCGTCATCGTTAAAGGAGAAGTAGTCCATGGTGGAGCCGTGCTGGGAGGCTGAGGAGGCAAAGTGCACCATCTCCTGGTGAAGGCCAGATAACTGATCAGAGGAGTCTGAGGTCTGGGACATGATGTTGGAGAGTTGGTGTTGGTCTGTAGAATCCAGGGCCTGCTGCTTGGTGTGGTCTGCTGCGATCTAGAACAGAATGAAATAGAACATAACTTTATTGACAATCAAAAGGAGGAGGAACAATGTTTTATTGGTATTACCCAAAAGGGATGATTTCAAAAGACATCAAATGACATTTTAATAAGAAATGTGTACGGTCAATTGTTATAATATTGTGGAATGACTTTAACAAACGTTTGTAAACTCCACAAATGAAAAATAGTTAGCCTGATATACTGTACTAGAGACCCATAGAGACCCAGAGACCCATGTACTAGAGACCCATAGACCCATGTACTAGAGACCCATAGAGACCCATGTACTAGAGACCCATAGAGACCCATAGACCCATGTACTAGAGACCCATAGACCCATGTACTAGAGACCCATAGAGACCCATGTACTAGAGACCCATAGAGACCCATGTACTAGAGACCCATAGAGACCCATAGACCCATGTACTAGAGACCCATAGAGACCCAAGTACTAGAGACCCATAGAGAGACCCATAGAGACCCATAGAGACCCATAGAGACCCATGTACTAGAGACCCATGTACTAGAGACCCATAGAGACCCATAGAGACCCATGTACTACTAGACCCATAGAGACCCATAGAGACCCATGTACTAGAGACCCATAGAGACCCATGTACTAGAGACCCATAGAGACCCATGTACTAGAGACCCATGTACTAGAGACCCATAGAGACCCATGTACTAGAGACCCATAGACCCATGTACTAGAGACCCATAGAGACCCATGTACTAGAGACCCATAGAGACCCATGTACTAGAGACCCATAGAGACCCATGTACTAGAGACCCATAGAGACCCATGTACTAGAGACCCATAGAGACCCATGTACTAGAGACCCATAGAGACCCATGTACTAGAGAGACCCATAGACCCATGTACTAGAGACCCATAGAGACCCATGTACTAGAGACCCATAGAGACCCATGTACTAGAGACCCATAGAGACCCATAGAGACCCATGTACTAGAGACCCATAGAGACCCATGTACTAGAGACCCATAGAGACCCATGTACTAGAGACCCATAGAGACCCATGTACTAGAGACCCATAGAGACCCATGTACTAGAGACCCATAGAGACCCATGTACTAGAGACCCATAGACCCATGTCCTAGAGACCCATAGAGACCCATGTACTAGAGACCCATAGAGACCCATGTACTAGAGACCCATGTACTAGAGACCCATGTACTAGAGAGACCCATGTACTAGAGACCCATAGAGACCCATGTACTAGAGACCCATAGAGACCCATAGAGAGACCCATGTACTAGAGACCCATAGAGACCCATGTACTAGAGACCCATAGAGACCCATGTACTAGAGACCCATAGAGACCCATGTACTAGAGAGAGACCCATAGACCCATGTACTAGAGACCCATAGACCCATGTACTAGAGACCCATGTAGAGACCCTAGAGACCCATGTACTAGAGACCCATAGAGACCCATGTACTAGAGACCCATGTACTAGAGACCCATAGAGACCCATGTACTAGAGACCCATAGACCCATGTCCTAGAGACCCATAGAGACCCATAGACCTATGTCCTAGAGACCCATAGAGACCCATGTACTAGAGACCCATAGAGACCCATAGAGACCCATGTACTAGAGACCCACTAGAGACCCATAGAGACCCATGTACTAGAGACCCATAGAGACCCATAGAGACCCATGTACTAGAGACCCATAGAGACCCATGTACTAGAGACCCATAGAGACACATGTACTAGAGACCCATAGAGACCCATAGAGACCCATGTACTAGAGACCCATAGAGACCCATGTACTAGAGACCCATAGAGACCCATGTACTAGAGACCCATAGAGACCCATGTACTAGAGACCCATAGAGACCCATGTACTAGAGACCCATAGACCCATGTCCTAGAGACCCATAGAGACCCATGTACTAGAGGCCCATAGAGACCCATGTACTAGAGACCCATAGAGACCCATGTACTAGAGACCCATAGAGACCCATGTACTAGAGACCCATAGAGACCCATAGAGACCCATGTACTAGAGACCCATAGAGACCCATGTACTAGAGAGACCCACTAGAGACCCATGTACTAGAGACCCACAGACCCATGTACTAGAGACCCATAGAGACCCATAGAGACCCATGTACTAGAGACCCATAGAGACCCATGTACTAGAGACCCATAGAGACCCATAGACCCATGTACTAGAGACCCATAGAGACCCATGTACTAGAGACCCATAGAGACCCATGTACTAGAGACCCATAGAGACCCATGTACTAGAGACCCATGTACTAGAGACCCATAGAGACCCATGTACTAGAGACCCATAGAGACCCATGTACTAGAGACCCATAGAGACCCATGTACTAGAGACCCATGTACTAGAGACCCATAGACCCATGTACTAGAGACCCCATAGAGACCCATGTACTAGAGACCCATAGAGACCCATGTACTAGAGACCCATAGAGACCCATGTACTAGAGACCCATAGAGACCCATGTACTAGAGACCCATAGAGACCCATGTACTAGAGACCCATAGAGACCCATGTACTAGAGACCCATAGAGACCCATGTACTAGAGACCCATAGAGACCCATGTACTAGAGACCCATAGAGACCCATGTACTAGAGACCCATAGAGACCCATGTACTAGAGACCCATAGACCCATGTACTAGAGACCCATAGAGACCCATGTACTAGAGACCCATAGAGACCCATAGAGACCCATGTACTAGAGACCCATAGAGACCCATAGAGACCCATGTACTAGAGACCCATGTACTAGAGACCCATAGAGACCCATGTACTAGAGACCCATAGAGACCCATGTACTAGAGACCCATAGAGACCCATGTACTAGAGACCATAGAGACCCATAGAGACCCATAGAGACCCATGTACTAGAGACCCATAGAGACCCATGTACTAGAGACCCATAGAGACCCATGTACTAGAGACCCAGAGACCCATGTACTAGAGACCCATAGAGACCCATAGAGACCCATGTACTAGAGACCCATAGAGACCCATGTACTAGAGCCCATAAAGACCCATGTACTAGAGACCCATAGAGACCCATGTACTAGAGACCCACAGACCCATGTACTAGAGACCCATAGAGACCCATAGAGACCCATGTACTAGAGACCCATAGAGACCCATGTACTAGAGACCCATAGACCCATGTACTAGAGGCCCATAGAGACCCATAGACCCATGGCCTAGAGACCCATAGAGACCCATGTACTAGAGACCCATAGAGACCCATGTACTAGAGACCCATAGAGACCCATGTACTAGAGCCCATAGAGACCCATGTACTAGAGACCCATAGAGACCATAGAGACCAATGTACTAGAGACCCATAGAGACCCATGTACTAGAGACCCATAGAGACCCATGTACTAGAGACCCATAGAGACCCATGTACTAGAGACCCATAGACCCATGTACTAGAGACCCATGTCCTAGAGACCCATAGAGACCCATGTACTAGAGACCCATAGAGACCCATGTACTAGAGACCCATAGAGACCCATGTACTAGAGACCCATGTACTAGAGACCCATAGAGACCCATGTACTAGAGACCCATAGAGACCCATGTACTAGAGACCCATAGAGACCCCATAGAGACCCATGTACTAGAGACCCATAGAGACCCATGTACTAGAGACCCATAGACCCATGTACTAGAGACCCATAGAGACCCATGAGAGAGACCCCCATGTACTAGAGACCCATAGACCCATGACCTAGAGACCCATAGAGACCCATAGAGACCCATGTACTAGAGACCCATAGAGACCCATGTACTAGAGAGACCCATGTACTAGAGACCCATAGAGACCCATAGAGACCCATGTACTAGAGACCCATAGAGACCCATAGAGACCCATGTACTAGAGACCCATAGAGACCCATGTACTAGAGACCCATAGAGACCCATGTACTAGAGACCCACTAGAGACCCATAGAGACCCATGTACTAGAGACCCATAGAGACCCATGTACTAGAGAGACCCATAGAGACCCATGTACTAGAGACCCATAGAGACCCATGTACTAGAGACCCATAGAGACCCATGTACTAGAGACCCATAGAGACCCATGTACTAGAGACCCATAGAGACCCATGTACTAGAGACCCATAGAGACCCATGTACTAGAGACCCATAGAGACCCATGTACTAGAGACCCATAGAGACCCATGTACTAGAGACCCATAGAGACCCATGTACTAGAGACCCATAGAGACCATGTACTAGAGATAGAGACCCATGTAGAGACCTATAGAGACCCATAGAGACCCATGTACTAGAGACCCATAGAGACCCATGTACTAGAGACCCATAGAGACCCATAGACCCATGTACTAGAGAGACCCATAGAGACCCATGTACTAGAGACCCATAGAGACCCATGTACTAGAGACCCATAGAGACCCACTAGAGACCCATGTACTAGAGACCCATAGAGACCCATGTACTAGAGACCCATAGAGACCCATGTACTAGAGACCCATGTACCTAGAGACCCATAGACCCATGTACTAGAGACCCATAGAGACCCATGTACTAGAGACCCATAGAGACCCATGACCCTAGAGACCCATAGAGACCCATGTACTAGAGACCCATAGAGACCCATGTACTAGAGACCCATAGAGACCCATGTACTAGAGACCCATAGAGACCCACTAGAGACCCATGTACTAGAGACCCATAGAGACCCATAGAGACCCATGTACTAGAGACCCATAGAGACCCATGTACTAGAGACCCATAGAGACCCACTAGAGACCCATGTACTAGAGACCCATAGAGACCCATGTACTAGAGACCCATAGAGACCCATGTACTAGAGACCCATAGAGACCCATGTACTAGAGACCCATAGAGACCCATGTACTAGAGACCCATAGAGACCCATGTACTAGAGACCCATAGAGACCCATGTACTAGAGACCCATAGAGACCCATGTACTAGAGACCCATAGAGACCCATGTACTAGAGACCCATAGAGACCCATGTACTAGAGACCCATAGAGACCCATGTACTAGAGACCCATAGAGACCCATGTACTAGAGACCCAGAGACCCATGTACTAGAGACCCATAGAGACCCATAGAGACCCATGTACTAGAGACCCATAGAGACCCATGTACTAGAGACCCATAGAGACCCATGTACTAGAGACCCATAGAGACCCATGTACTAGAGACCCATAGAGACCCATGTACTAGAGACCCATAGAGACCCATGTACTAGAGACCCATAGAGACCCATGTACTAGAGACCCATAGAGACCCATGTACTAGAGACCCTAGAGACCCACTAGAGACCCATAGAGACCCATGTACTAGAGACCCATAGAGACCCATAGAGAGACCCATGTACTAGAGACCCATAGAGACCCATGTACTAGAGACCCATAGAGACCCATGTACTAGAGACCCATAGAGACCCATGTACTAGAGACCCATAGAGACCCATGTACTAGAGACCCATAGAGACCCATGTACTAGAGACCCATAGAGACCCATGTACTAGAGACCCATAGAGACCCATGTACTAGAGACCCATAGAGACCCATGTACTAGAGACCCATACAGACCCATGTACTAGAGACCCATAGAGACCCATGTACTAGAGACCCATAGAGACCCATGTACTAGAGACCCATAGAGACCCATAGAGACCCATGTACTAGAGACCCATAGAGACCCATAGAGACCCATGTACTAGAGACCCATAGAGACCCATGTACTAGAGACCCATAGAGACCCATGTACTAGAGACCCATAGACCCATGTACTAGAGACCCATAGAGACCCATGTACTAGAGACCCATAGAGACCCATGTACTAGAGACCCATAGACCCATGTACTAGAGACCCATAGAGACCCATGTACTAGAGACCCATAGACCCATGTACTAGAGACCCATAGAGACCCATGTAGAGACCCTAGAGACCCATAGAGACCCATGTACTAGAGACCCATGTCCTAGAGACCCATAGAGACCCATGTACTAGAGACCCATAGAGACCCATGTACTAGAGACCCATAGAGACCCATGTACTAGAGACCCATAGAGACCCATGTACTAGACCCATAGAGACCCATGTACTAGAGACCCATATAGACCCATGTACTAGAGACCCATAGAGACCCATGTACTAGAGACCCATAGAGACCCATGTACTAGAGACCCATAGAGACCCATGTACTAGAGACCCATAGAGACCCATGTACTAGAGACCCATGTACTAGAGACCCATAGAGACCCATGTACTAGAGACCCATGTACTAGAGACCCATAGAGACCCATGTACTAGAGACCCATAGAGACCCATGTACTAGAGACCCAGAGACCCATGTACTAGAGACCCATAGAGACCCATGTACTAGAGACCCATAGAGACCCATGTACTAGAGACCCATAGAGACCCATGTACTAGAGAGACCCATGTACTAGAGACCCACTAGAGACCCATAGAGACCCATGTACTAGAGACCCTAGAGACCCATAGAGACCCATGTACTAGAGACCCATAGAGACCCATGTAGAGACCCTAGAGACCCATAGAGACCCATGTACTAGAGACCCATAGAGACCCATGTACTAGAGACCCATAGAGACCCATGTACTAGAGACCCATAGAGACCCATGTACTAGAGACCCATAGAGACCCATAGAGACCCATAGAGTACTAGAGACCCATAGAGACCCATGTACTAGAGACCCATAGAGACCCATGTACTAGAGACCCATAGAGACCCATGTACTAGAGACCCATAGAGACCCATGTACTAGAGACCCATAGAGACCCATGTACATAGAGACCCATGTACTAGAGACCCATAGAGACCCATGTACTAGAGACCCATAGAGACCCATGTACTAGAGACCCATAGAGACCATGTACTAGAGACCCATAGAGACCCATGTACTAGAGACCCATAGAGACCCATGTACTAGAGACCCATAGAGACCCATGTACTAGAGACCCATAGAGACCCATGTACTAGAGACCCTAGAGACCCATGTACTAGAGACCCATGTAGAGACCCTAGAGACCCATAGAGACCCATGTACTAGAGACCCATAGAGACCCATGTACTAGAGACCCATAGAGACCCATGTACTAGAGACCCATAGAGACCCATGTACTAGAGACCCATAGAGACCCATGTACTAGAGACCCATGTACTAGAGACCCATAGAGACCCATAGAGACCCATGTACTAGAGACCCATAGAGACCCATGTACTAGAGACCATAGAGAGACCCATAGAGACCCATGTACTAGAGACCCATAGAGACCCATGTACTAGAGACCCATAGAGACCCATGTACTAGAGACCCATAGAGACCCATGTACTAGAGACCCATAGAGACCCCAGAGAGACCATGTACTAGAGACCCATAGAGACCCATGTACTAGAGACCCATAGAGACCCATGTACTAGAGACCCATAGAGACCCATGTACTAGAGACCCATAGAGACCCATGTACTAGAGACCCATAGAGACCCATGTACTAGAGACCCATAGAGACCCATGTACTAGAGACCCATAGAGACCCATGTACTAGAGACCCATAGAGACCCATGTACTAGAGACCCATAGAGACCCATGTACTAGAGACCCATAGAGACCCATGTACTAGAGACCCATAGAGACCCATGTACTAGAGACCCATAGAGACCCATGTACTAGAGACCCATAGAGACCCATGTACTAGAGACCCATAGAGACCCATGTACTAGAGACCCATGTACTAGAGACCCATAGACCCATGTACTAGAGACCCATAGAGACCCATAGAGACCCATAGAGACCCATGTACTAGAGACCCATAGAGACCCATGTACTAGAGACCCATAGAGACCCATGTACTAGAGACCCATGTACTAGAGACCCATAGAGACCCATGTACTAGAGACCCATAGAGACCCATGTACTAGAGACCCATGTACTAGAGACCCATGACCCTAGAGACCCATAGAGACCCATGTACTAGAGACCCATAGAGACCCATGTACTAGAGACCCATAGAGACCCATGTACTAGAGAGACCCATGTACTAGAGACCCATAGAGACCCATGTACTAGAGACCCATAGAGACCCATGTACTAGAGACCCATAGAGACCCATGTACTAGAGACCCATAGAGACCCATGTACTAGAGACCCATAGAGACCCATGTACTAGAGACCCATAGAGACCCATGTACTAGAGACCCATAGAGACCCATGTAGAGACCCTAGAGACCCATAGAGACCCATGTACTAGAGACCCATAGAGACCCATGTACTAGAGACCCATAGAGACCCATGTACTAGACCCATAGAGACCCATGTACTAGAGACCCATAGAGACCCATAGAGACCCATAGAGACCCATGTACTAGAGACCCATAGAGACCCATGTACTAGAGACCCATAGAGACCCATGTACTAGAGACCCATAGAGACCCATGTACTAGAGACCCATAGAGACCCATGTACTAGAGACCCATAGAGACCCATGTACTAGAGAGACCCATAGAGACCCATGTACTAGAGACCCATAGAGACCCATGTACTAGAGACCCATGTACTAGAGACCCATGTACCCATGTACTAGAGACCCATAGAGACCCATGTACTAGAGACCCATAGAGACCCATGTACTAGAGACCCAGAGACCCATGTACTAGAGACCCATAGAGACCCATGTACTAGAGACCCATGTACATAGAGACCCATGTACTAGAGACCCATAGAGACCCATGTACTAGAGACCCATGTACTAGAGACCCATAGAGACCCATGTACTAGAGACCCATAGAGACCCATAGAGACCCATAGAGACCCATGTACTAGAGACCCATAGAGACCCATGTACTAGAGACCCATAGAGACCCATGTACTAGAGACCCATAGAGACCCATGTACTAGAGACCCATAGAGACCCATGTACTAGAGACCCATAGAGACCCATGTACTAGAGACCCATAGAGACCCATGTACTAGAGACCCATAGAGACCCATGTACTAGAGACCCATAGAGACCCATGTACTAGAGACCCATAGAGACCCATGTACTAGAGACCCATAGAGACCCATGTACTAGAGACCCATAGAGACCCATGTACTAGAGACCCATAGAGATGTACCCATAGAGACCCATGTACTAGAGACCCATAGAGACCCATGTACTAGAGACCCATAGAGACCCATGTACTAGAGACCCATAGAGACCCACTAGAGACCCATGTACTAGAGACCCATAGAGACCCATGTACTAGAGACCCATGTACTAGAGACCCATAGACCCATGTACTAGAGACCCATAGAGACCCATGTACTAGAGACCCATAGAGACCCATGTACTAGAGACCCATAGAGACCCATGTACTAGAGACCCATAGAGACCCATGTACTAGAGACCCATAGAGACCCATGTACTAGAGACCCATAGAGACCCATGTACTAGAGACCCATAGAGACCCATGAGACTAGAGACCATGTACTAGAGACCCATAGAGACCCATGTACTAGAGACCCATAGAGACCCATGTACTAGAGACCCATAGAGACCCATGTACTAGAGACCCATAGAGACCCATGTACTAGAGACCCATAGAGAGACCCATGTACTAGAGACCCATAGAGACCCATGTACTAGAGACCCATAGACCCATGTACTAGAGACCCATAGAGACCCATGTACTAGAGACCCATAGAGACCCATGTACTAGAGACCCATAGAGACCCATGTACTAGAGAGACCCATGTACTAGAGACCCATAGAGACCCATGTACTAGAGACCCATAGAGACCCATGTACTAGAGACCCATAGAGACCCATGTACTAGAGACCCATAGAGACCCATAGAGACCCATAGAGACCCATGTACTAGAGACCCATAGAGACCCATGTACTAGAGACCCATAGAGACCCATGTACTAGAGACCCATAGAGACCCATGTACTAGAGACCCATAGAGACCCCATGTACTAGAGACCCATAGAGACCCAGAGACCCATGAGACCTAGAGACCCATGTACTAGAGACCCATAGAGACCCATGTACTAGAGACCCATAGAGACCCATGTACTAGAGACCCATAGAGACCCATGTACTAGAGACCCATAGAGACCCATGTACTAGAGACCCATAGAGACCCATGTAGAGACCCTAGAGACCCATAGAGACCCATGTACTAGAGACCCATAGAGACCCATGTACTAGAGACCCATAGAGACCCATGTACTAGAGACCCATAGACCCATGTACTAGAGACCCATAGAGACCCATAGAGACCCATGTACTAGAGACCCATAGAGAGACCCATGTACTAGAGACCCATAGAGACCCATAGACCCATGTACTAGAGACCCATAGAGACCCATGTACTAGAGACCCATAGAGACCCATGTACTAGAGACCCATAGAGACCCATGTACTAGAGACCCATAGAGACCCATGTACTAGAGACCCTAGAGACCCATAGAGACCCATGTACTAGAGACCCATAGAGACCCATGTACTAGAGACCCATAGAGACCCATGTACTAGAGACCCATAGAGACCCATGTACTAGAGACCCATAGAGACCCATGTACTAGAGACCCATAGAGACCCATGTACTAGAGACCCATAGAGACCCATGTACTAGAGACCCATAGAGACCCATGTACTAGAGACCCATAGAGACCCATGTACTAGAGACCCATAGAGACCCATGTACTAGAGACCCATAGAGACCCATGTACTAGAGACCCATAGAGACCCAGAGACCCATGTACTAGAGACCCATAGACTAGAGACCCATAGAGACCCATGTACTAGAGACCCATAGAGACCCATGTACTAGAGACCCATGAGACCCATAGAGACCCAGACCCATGTACTAGAGACCCATGAGACCCATGTACTAGAGACCCATAGAGACCCATGTACTAGACCCATAGAGACCCATGTACTAGAGAGACCCATGTACTAGAGACCCATAGAGACCCATGTACTAGAGACCCATAGAGACCCATGTACTAGAGACCCATAGAGACCCATGTACTAGAGACCCATAGAGACCCATGTACTAGAGACCCATAGAGACCCATGTACTAGAGACCCATAGAGACCCATAGAGACCCATGTACTAGAGACCCATAGAGACCCATGTACTAGAGACCCATAGAGACCCATGTACTAGAGACCCATACTAGAGAGACCCATGTACTAGAGACCCATAGAGACCCATGTACTAGAGACCCATAGAGACCCATAGAGACCCATAGAGACCCATAGAGACCCATGTACTAGAGACCCATAGAGACCCATGTACTAGAGACCCATAGAGACCCATGTACTAGAGACCCATAGAGACCCATGTACTAGAGAGACCCCCATAGAGACCCATGTACTAGAGACCCATAGAGACCCATGTACTAGAGACCCATAGAGACCCATGTACTAGAGACCCATAGAGACCCATAGAGACCCATGTACTAGAGACCCATAGAGACCCATGTACTAGAGACCCATAGAGACCCATGTACTAGAGACCCATAGAGACCCATGTACTAGAGACCCATAGAGACCCATGTACTAGAGACCCATGTACTAGAGACCCATAGAGACCCATGTACTAGAGACCCATAGAGACCCATGTACTAGAGACCCATAGAGAGACCCATGTACTAGAGACCCATAGAGACCCATGTACTAGAGACCCATAGAGACCCATGTACTAGAGACCCATAGAGACCCATGTACTAGAGACCCATAGAGACCCATAGAGACCCATGTACTAGAGACCCATAGAGACCCATAGAGACCCATGTACTAGAGACCCATAGAGACCCATGTACTAGAGACCCATAGAGACCCATGTACTAGAGACCCATAGAGACCCATGTACTAGAGACCCAGAGACCCATGTACTAGAGACCCATAGAGACCCATGTACTAGAGACCCATAGAGACCCATGTACTAGAGACCCATAGAGACCCATGTACTAGAGACCCATAGAGACCCATGTACTAGAGACCCATAGAGACCCATGTACTAGAGACCCATAGAGACCCCTAGAGACCCATGTACTAGAGACCCATAGAGACCCATGTACTAGAGACCCATAGAGACCCATGTACTAGAGACCCATAGAGACCCATGTACTAGAGACCCATAGAGACCCATGTACTAGAGACCCATAGAGACCCATGTACTAGAGACCCATAGAGACCCATGTACTAGAGACCCATAGAGACCCATGTACTAGAGACCCATAGAGACCCATGTACTAGAGACCCATAGAGACCCATAGAGACCCATGTACTAGAGACCCATAGAGACCCATGTACTAGAGACCCATAGAGACCCATGTACTAGAGACCCATGTACTAGAGACCCATGTACTAGAGACCCATAGAGACCCATGTACTAGAGACCCATAGAGACCCATGTACTAGAGACCCATAGAGACCCTAGAGACCCATGTACTAGAGACCCTAGAGACCCATAGAGACCCATGTACTAGAGACCCATAGAGACCCATGTACTAGAGACCCACTAGAGACCCATAGAGACCCATGTACTAGAGACCCATAGAGACCCATGTACTAGAGACCCATAGAGACCCATGTACTAGAGACCCATAGAGACCCATGTACTAGAGACCCATAGAGACCCATGTACTAGAGACCCATAGAGACCCATAGAGACCCATGTACTAGAGACCCATAGAGACCCATGTACTAGAGACCCATAGAGACCCATGTACTAGAGACCCATAGAGTACTAGAGACCCATAGAGACCCATGTACTAGAGACCCATAGAGACCCATGTACTAGAGACCCATAGAGACCCATGTACTAGAGACCCATAGAGACCCATGTACTAGAGACCCATAGAGACCCATGTACTAGAGACCCATAGAGACCCATGTACTAGAGACCCATAGAGACCCATGTACTAGAGACCCATAGAGACCCATGTACTAGAGACCCATAGAGACCCACTAGAGACCCATGTACTAGAGACCCATAGAGACCCATGTACTAGAGACCCATAGAGACCCATGTACTAGAGACCCATAGAGACCCATGTACTAGAGACCCATAGAGACCCATGTACTAGAGACCCATAGAGACCCATGTACTAGAGACTAGAGACCCACTAGAGAGACCCATGTACTAGAGACCCATAGAGACCCATGTACTAGAGACCCATAGAGACCCATGTACTAGAGACCCATAGAGACCCATGTACTAGAGACCCATAGAGACCCATGTACTAGAGACCCATGTACTAGAGACCCATAGAGACCCATGACCCATGTAGAGACCCTAGAGACCCATGTACTAGAGACCCATAGAGACCCATAGAGACCCATGTACTAGAGACCCATAGAGACCCATGTACTAGAGACCCATAGAGACCCATGTACTAGAGACCCATAGAGACCCATGTACTAGAGACCCATAGAGACCCATGTACTAGAGACCCATAGAGACCCATGTACTAGAGACCCATAGAGACCCATGTACTAGAGACCCATAGAGACCCATGTACTAGAGACCCATGTACTAGAGACCCATAGAGACCCATAGAGACCCAGACCCATAGAGACCCATAGAGACCCATGTACTAGAGACCCATAGAGACCCATAGAGACTAGAGAGATAGAGACCCATGTACTAGAGACCCATAGAGACCCATGTACTAGAGACCCATAGAGACCCATGTACTAGAGACCCATAGAGACCCACTAGTACCCTAGAGACCCACTAGAGACCCATAGAGACCCATGAGACTAGAGACCCATAGAGACCCATGTACTAGAGACCCATAGAGACCCATGTACTAGAGACCCATAGAGACCCATGTACTAGAGACCCATAGAGACCCATGTACTAGAGACCCATAGAGACCCATGTACTAGAGACCCATAGAGACCCATAGAGACCCATGTACTAGAGACCCATAGAGACCCATGTACTAGAGGACCCATAGACCCATGTACTAGAGACCCATAGACCCATGAGACCCATAGAGACCCATGTACTAGAGACCCACTAGAGAGACCCATGTACTAGAGACCCATAGAGACCCATGTACTAGAGACCCATAGAGACCCATGTACTAGAGACCCCCTAGAGACCCATAGAGACCCATGTACTAGAGACCCATAGAGACCCATGTACTAGAGACCCATAGAGACCCATGTACTAGAGACCCATAGAGACCCATGTACTAGAGACCCATAGAGACCCATGTACTAGAGACCCATAGAGACCCATAGAGACCCATGAGACCCTAGAGACCCATAGAGACCCATGTACTAGAGACCCATAGAGACCCATGTACTAGAGACCCATAGAGACCCATGTACTAGAGACCCATAGAGACCCATGTACTAGAGACCCATAGAGACCCATGTACTAGAGACCCATGTACTAGAGACCCACTAGAGAGACCCATGTACTAGAGACCCATAGAGACCCATGTACTGAGACCCATAGAGACCCATGTACTAGAGACCCATAGAGACCCATGTACTAGAGACCCATAGAGACCCATGTAGAGACCCTAGAGACCCATAGAGACCCATAGACCCATGGACCCATAGAGACCCATAGAGACCCATGTACTAGAGACCCATAGAGACCCATGTACTAGAGACCCATAGAGACCCATGTACTAGAGACCCATAGAGACCCATGTACTAGAGACCCATAGAGACCCATGTACTAGAGACCCATAGAGACCCATGTACTAGAGACCCATAGAGACCCATGTACTAGAGACCCATAGAGACCCATGTACTAGAGACCCATAGAGACCCATGTACTAGAGACCCATAGAGACCCATGTACTAGAGACCCATAGAGACCCATGTACTAGAGACCCATAGAGACCCATGTACTAGAGACCCATAGAGACCCATGTACTAGAGACCCATAGAGACCCATGTACTAGAGACCCATAGAGACCCATGTACTAGAGACCCATAGAGACCCATGTACTAGAGACCCATAGAGACCCATGTACTAGAGAGACCCATGTACTAGAGACCCATAGAGACCCATGTACTAGAGACCCATAGAGACCCATAGAGACCCATGTATAGAGACCCATAGAGACCCATGTACTAGAGACCCAGAGACCCATGTACTAGAGACCCATAGAGACCCATGTACTAGAGACCCATAGAGACCCATGTACTAGAGACATGTACTAGAGACCCATAGAGACCCCTAGAGACCCATGTACTAGAGACCCATGTACTAGAGACCCATAGAGACCCATGTACTAGAGACCCATAGAGACCCATGTACTAGAGACCCATAGAGACCCATGTACTAGAGACCCATAGAGACCCATGTACTAGAGAGACCCATAGAGACCCATGTACTAGAGACCCATAGAGACCCATGTACTAGAGACCCATAGAGACCCATGTACTAGAGAGACCCATGACCCAGAGACCCATAGAGACCCATGTACTAGAGACCCATAGAGACCCATGTACTAGAGACCCATAGAGACCCATGTACTAGAGACCCATAGAGACCCATGTACTAGAGACCCTAGAGACCCATGTACTAGAGACCCATAGTACCCTAGAGACCCATGTACTAGAGACCCATAGAGACCCATGTACTAGAGACCCATAGAGACCCATGTACTAGAGACCCATAGAGACCCATGTACTAGAGACCCATAGAGACCCCTAGAGACCCATAGAGACCCATAGAGACCCATGTACTAGAGACCCATAGAGACCCATAGAGACCCATGTACTAGAGACCCATAGAGACCCAGAGACCCATAGAGACCCATGTACTAGAGACCCATAGAGATAGAGACCCATGTACTAGAGACCCATAGAGACCCATGTACTAGAGACCCATAGAGACCCATGTACTAGAGACCCATAGAGACTAGAGACCCATAGAGACCCATGTACTAGAGAGACCCATGTACTAGAGACCCACCCATGTACTAGAGACCCATAGAGACCCATGTACTAGAGACCCATAGAGACCCATGTACTAGAGACCCATAGAGACCCATGTACTAGAGACCCATAGAGACCCATGTACTAGAGACCCATAGAGACCCATGTACTAGAGACCCATAGAGACCCATGTACTAGAGACCCATAGAGACCCATGTACTAGAGACCCATAGAGACCCATGTACTAGAGACCCATAGAGACCCATGTACTAGAGACCCATAGAGACCCATGTACTAGAGACCCATAGAGACCCATGTACTAGAGACCCATAGAGACCCATGTACTACTAGAGACCATGTACTAGAGACCCATGTACTAGAGACCCATAGAGACCCATAGAGACCCATGTACTAGAGACCCATAGAGACCCATAGAGACCCATGTACTAGAGACCCATAGAGACCCATGTACTAGAGACCCATAGACCCATGTACTAGAGAGACCCATGAGACCCTAGAGACCCATAGAGACCCATGTACTAGAGACCCATAGAGACCCATGTACTAGAGACCCATAGAGACCCATGTACTAGAGACCCATAGAGACCCATGTAGAGACCCATGTACTAGAGACCCATAGAGACCCATGTACTAGAGACCCATAGAGACCCATGTACTAGAGACCCATAGAGACCCATGTACTAGAGACCCATAGAGACCCATGTACTAGAGACCCATAGAGACCCATGTACTAGAGACCCATAGAGACCCATGTACTAGAGACCCATGTAGACCTAGAGACCCATAGAGACCCATGTACTAGAGACCCATAGAGACCCATGTACTAGAGACCCATAGAGACCCATGTACTAGAGACCCATAGAGACCCATGTACTAGAGACCCATAGAGACCCATGTACTAGAGACCCATGTACTAGAGAGACCCATGTACTAGAGACCCATGTACTAGAGACCCATAGAGACCCATGTACTAGAGACCCATAGAGACCCATGTACTAGAGACCCATAGAGACCCATGTACTAGAGACCCATAGAGACCCATGTACTAGAGACCCATAGAGACCCATGTAGAGATGACCCATGTACTAGAGACCCATAGAGACCCATGTACTAGAGACCCATAGAGACCCATGTACTAGAGACCCATAGAGACCCATGTACTAGAGACCCATAGAGACCCATGTACTAGAGACCCATAGAGACCCATGTACTAGAGACCCATAGAGACCCATGTACTAGAGACCCATAGAGACCCATGTACTAGAGACCCATAGAGACCCATGTACTAGAGACCCATAGAGACCCATGTACTAGAGACCCATAGAGACCCATGTACTAGAGACCCATAGAGACCCATGTAGAGACCCTAGAGACCCATAGAGACCCATGTACTAGAGACCCATAGAGACCCATGTACTAGAGACCCATAGAGACCCATGTACTAGAGACCCATAGAGACCCATGTACTAGAGACCCATAGAGACCCATGTACTAGAGACCCATAGAGACCCATGTACTAGAGACCCATAGAGACCCATGTACTAGAGACCCATAGACCCATGTACTAGAGACCCATAGAGACCCATGTACTAGAGACCCATAGAGACCCATACTAGAGACCCATAGAGACCCATAGAGACCCATGTACTAGAGACCCATAGAGACCCATGTACTAGAGACCCATAGAGACCCATGTACTAGAGACCCATAGAGACCCATAGAGACCCATGTACTAGAGACCCATAGAGACCCATGTACTAGAGACCCATGTACTAGAGACCCATAGAGACCCATGTACTAGAGACCCATAGAGACCCATGTACTAGAGACCCATAGAGACCCATGTACTAGAGACCCATAGAGACCCATGTACTAGAGACCCATAGAGACCCATGTACTAGAGACCCATAGAGACCCATGTACTAGAGACCCATAGAGACCCATGTACTAGAGACCCATAGAGACCCATGTACTAGAGACCCATAGAGACCCATGTACTAGAGACATGTACTAGAGACCCATAGAGACCCATGTACTAGAGACCCATAGAGACCCATGAGACCCTAGAGACCCATAGAGACCCATGTACTAGAGACCCATAGAGACCCATGTACTAGAGACCCATAGAGACCCATGTACTAGAGACCCATAGAGACTAGAGACCCATAGAGACTAGAGACCCATGTACTAGAGACCCATAGAGACCCATGTACTAGAGACCCATAGAGACCCATGTACTAGAGAGACCCATGTACTAGAGACCCATAGAGACCCATGTACTAGAGACCCTAGAGACCCATGTACTAGAGACCCATGTACTAGAGACCCATAGAGACCCATGTACTAGAGACCCATAGAGACCCATGTACTAGAGACCCATAGAGACCCATGTACTAGAGACCCATAGAGACATGTACTAGAGACCCATGACCCATGTACTAGAGACCCATAGAGACCCATGTACTAGAGACCCATAGAGACCCATGTACTAGAGACCCATAGAGACCCCTAGAGAGAGACCCATGTACTAGAGACCCATAGAGACCCATGTACTAGAGACCCATAGAGACCCATGTACTAGAGACCCATAGAGAGACCCATGTACTAGAGACCCATAGAGACCCATGTACTAGAGACCCATAGAGACCCATGTACTAGAGACCCATAGAGACCCATGTACTAGAGACCCATAGAGACCCATGTACCCTAGAGACCCATAGAGACCCCATAGAGACCCATGTACTAGAGACCCATAGAGACCCATGTACTAGAGACCCATAGAGACCCTAGAGACCCATAGAGACCCATGTACTAGAGACCCATGTACCCTAGAGACCCATAGAGACCCATGTACTAGAGACCCATAGACCCATGTACTAGAGACCCATAGAGACCCATGTACTAGAGACCCATAGAGACCCATGTACTAGAGACCCATGTACTAGAGACCCATAGAGACCCATGTACTAGAGACCCATAGAGACCCATGTACTAGAGACCCATAGAGACCCATGTACTAGAGACCCATAGAGACCCATAGAGACCCATGTACTAGAGACCCATAGAGACCCATGTAGACTAGAGACCCATAGAGACCCATGTACTAGACCCATAGAGACCCATGTACTAGAGACCCATAGAGACCCATGTACTAGAGACCCATAGAGACCCATGTACTAGAGACCCATAGAGACCCATGTACTAGAGACCCATAGAGACCCATGTACTAGAGACCCATAGAGACCCATGTACTAGAGACCCATGTACTAGAGACCCATAGAGACCCATGTACTAGAGACCCATAGAGACCCATGTACTAGAGACCCATAGAGACCCATGTAGAGACCCATAGAGACCCATGTAGAGACCCATAGAGACCCATGTACTAGAGACCCATAGAGACCCATGTACTAGAGACCATAGAGACCCATGTACTAGAGAGACCCATGTACTAGAGACCCATAGAGACCCATGTACTAGAGACCCATAGAGACCCATGTACTAGAGACCCATAGAGACCCATGTACTAGAGACCCATAGAGACCCATGTACTAGAGACCCATAGAGACCCATGTACTAGAGACCCATAGAGACCCATGTACTAGAGACCCAGAGACCCATGTACTAGAGACCCATAGAGACCCATGTACTAGAGACCCATAGAGACCCATGTACTAGAGACCCATAGAGACCCATGTACTAGAGACCCATAGAGACCCCTAGAGATATAGACCCATGTACTAGAGACCCATAGAGACCCATGTACTAGAGACCCATAGAGACCCATGTACTAGAGACCCATAGAGACCCACTAGAGACCCATAGAGACCCATGTACTAGAGACCCATAGAGACCCATGTACTAGAGACCCATAGAGACCCATGTACTAGAGACCCATAGAGACCCATGTACTAGAGACCCATAGAGACCCATGTACTAGAGACCCATAGAGACCTAGAGACCATGTACTAGAGACCCATAGAGACCCATAGAGACCCATGTACTAGAGACCCATAGAGACCCATGTACTAGAGACCCATAGACCCATGTACTAGAGACCCAGAGACCCATGTACTAGAGACCCATAGAGACCCATACTAGAGACCCATGTACTAGAGACCCATAGAGACCCATGTACTAGAGACCCATAGAGACCCATAGAGAGACCCATGAGACTAGAGACCCATAGAGACCCATGTACTAGAGACCCATAGAGACCCATGTACTAGAGACCCATAGAGACCCATGTACTAGAGACCCATAGAGACCCATGTACTAGAGACCCATAGAGACCCATGTACTAGAGACCCATGTACTAGAGACCCATAGAGACCCATGTACTAGAGACCCATAGAGACCCAGAGACCCTAGAGACCCATGAGACCCATGTACTAGAGACCCATAGAGACCCATGTACTAGAGACCCATAGAGACCCATGTACTAGAGACCCATAGAGACCCATGTACTAGAGACCCATAGAGACCCATGTACTAGAGACCCATAGAGACCCATGTACTAGAGACCCATAGAGACCCATGTACTAGAGACCCATAGAGAGACCCATGTACTAGAGACCCATAGAGACCCATGTACTAGAGACCCATAGAGACCCATGTACTAGAGACCCATAGAGACCCATGTACTAGAGACCCATAGAGACCCATGTACTAGAGACCCATAGAGACCCATAGAGACCCATGTACTAGAGACCCATAGAGACCCATGTACTAGAGACCCATAGAGACCCATGTACTAGAGACCCATAGAGACCCATGTACTAGAGTAGAGACCCTAGAGAGACCCATAGAGACCCATGTACTAGAGACCCATAGAGACCCATGTACTAGAGACCCATAGAGACCCATGTACTAGAGACCCATAGAGACCCATGTACTAGAGACCCATGTCCTAGAGACCCATAGAGACCCATGTACTAGAGACCCATAGAGACCCATGTACTAGAGACCCATAGAGACCCATGTACTAGAGACCCATAGAGACCCATGTACTAGAGACCCATAGAGACCCATGTACTAGAGACCCATAGAGACCCATGTACTAGAGACCCATAGAGACCCATGTACTAGAGACCCATAGAGACCCATGTACTAGAGACCCATAGAGACCCATGTACTAGAGACCCATAGAGAGAGACCCATGTACTAGAGACCCATAGAGACCCATGTACTAGAGACCCATAGAGACCCATAGAGACCCATGTACTAGAGACCCATAGAGACCCATGTAGAGACCCTAGAGACCCATAGAGACCCATAGAGACCCATGTACTAGAGACCCATAGAGACCCATGTACTAGAGACCCATAGAGACCCATGTACTAGAGACCCACCCATGTACTAGAGACCCATAGAGACCCATGTACTAGAGACCCATAGAGACCCATGTACTAGAGACCCATAGAGACCCATAGAGACCCAGACTAGAGACCCATAGACCCATGTACCCATAGAGACCCATGTACTAGAGACCCATAGAGACCCATGTACTAGAGACCCATAGAGACCCATGTACTAGAGACCCATAGAGACCCATGTACTAGTAGAGACCCATGTACTAGAGACCCATGTACTAGAGACCCATAGAGACCCATGTACTAGAGACCCATAGAGACCCATGTACTAGAGACCCATAGAGACCCATGTACTAGAGACCCATAGAGACCCATGTACTAGAGACCCAGACCCCCATGTACTAGAGACCCATAGAGACCCATGTACTAGAGACCCATAGAGACCCATAGAGACCCATGTACTAGAGACCCATAGAGACCCATGTACTAGAGACCCATAGAGACCCATGTACTAGAGACCCATAGAGACCCATGTACTAGAGACCCATAGAGACTAGAGACCCATGTACTAGAGACCCATAGAGACCCATGTACTAGAGACCCATAGAGACCCATGTACTAGAGACCCATAGAGACCCATGTACTAGAGACCCATAGAGACCCATGTACTAGAGACCCATAGAGACCCATAGACCCATGAGACCCTAGAGACCCATAGAGACCCATGTACTAGAGACCCATAGAGACCCATGTACTAGAGACCCATAGAGACCCATGTACTAGAGACCCATAGAGACCCATGTACTAGAGACCCATAGAGACCCATGTACTAGAGACCCATAGAGACCCATACTAGAGACCCATAGAGACCCATAGAGACCCATGTACTAGAGACCCATAGAGACCCATGTACTAGAGACCCATAGAGACCCATAGAGACCCACTAGAGACCCATAGAGACCCATGTACTAGAGACCCATAGAGACCCATGTACTAGAGACCCATAGAGACCCATGTACTAGAGACCCATGTACTAGAGACCCATAGAGACCCATGTACTAGAGACCCATAGAGACCCATGTACTAGAGACCCATAGAGACCATAGAGACCCATGTACTAGAGAGACCCATAGAGACCCATGTACTAGAGACCCATAGAGACCCATGTACTAGAGACCCATAGAGACCCATGTACTAGAGACCCATAGAGACCCATGTACTAGAGACCCATGTACTAGAGACCCATGTCCTAGAGACCCATAGAGACCCATGTACTAGAGACCCATAGAGACCCATGTACTAGAGACCCATAGAGACCCATGTACTAGAGACCCATAGAGACCCATAGAGACCCATGTACTAGAGACCCATAGAGACCCATGTACTAGAGACCCATAGAGACCCATGTACTAGAGACCCATAGAGACCCATAGAGACCCATGTACTAGAGACCCATAGAGACCCATGTACTAGAGACCCATAGAGACCCATGTACTAGAGACCCATAGAGACCCATGTACTAGAGAGACCCATAGAGACCCATGTACTAGAGACCCATAGAGACCCATGTACTAGAGACCCATAGAGAGACCCATGTACTAGAGACCCATAGAGACCCATGTATAGAGACCCATACTAGAGACCCATAGAGACCCATGTACTAGAGACCCATAGAGACCCATGTACTAGAGACCCATAGAGACCCATGTATAGAGACCCATGTACTAGAGACCCATAGAGACCCATGTACTAGAGACCCATAGAGACCCATGTACTAGAGACCCATAGAGACCCATGTACTAGAGACCCATGTACTAGAGACCCATGTACTAGAGACCCATAGAGACCCATGACCCTAGAGACCCATGTACTAGAGACCCATAGAGACCCATGTACTAGAGACCCATAGAGACCCATGTACTAGAGACCCATAGAGACCCATGTACTAGAGACCCATAGAGACCCATGTACTAGAGACCCATAGAGACCCATGTACTAGAGACCCATAGAGACCCACTAGAGACCCATAGAGACCCATGTACTAGAGACCCATAGAGACCCATGTACTAGAGACCCATAGAGACCCATAGAGACCTAGAGACCCATAGAGACCCATGTACTAGAGACCCATAGAGACCCATGTACTAGAGACCCATAGAGACCCATGTACTAGAGACCCATAGAGACCCATGTACTAGAGACCCATAGAGACCCATGTACTAGAGACCCATAGAGACCCATGTACTAGAGACCCATAGAGACCCATAGAGACCCATGTACTAGAGACCCATAGAGACCCATGTACTAGAGACCCTAGAGACCCATAGAGACCCAGACCCATGTACTAGAGACCCATAGAGACCCATGTACTAGAGACCCATAGAGACCCATGTACTAGAGACCCATAGAGACCCATGTACTAGAGACCCATAGAGACCCATGTACTAGAGACCCATAGAGACCCATGTACTAGAGACCCATAGAGACCCATGTACTAGAGACCCATAGAGACCCATGTACTAGAGAGACCCATAGAGACCCATAGAGACCCATGTACTAGAGACCCATAGAGACCCATGTACTAGAGACCCATGTACTAGAGACCCATAGACCCATGTACTAGAGACCCATAGAGACCCATGTACTAGAGACCCATAGAGACCCATGTACTAGAGACCCATAGACCCATGGCCTAGAGACCCATAGAGACCCATGTACTAGAGACCCATAGAGACCCATAGAGACCCATAGAGACCCATGTACTAGAGACCCATGAGACCCATGTACTAGAGACCCATAGAGACCCATGTACTAGAGACCCATAGAGACCCCCTAGAGACCCATAGAGACCCATGTACTAGAGACCCATAGAGACCCATGTACTAGAGACCCATAGAGACCCATGTACTAGAGACCCATAGAGACCCATAGAGACCCATGTACTAGAGACCCATAGAGACCCATAGAGACCCATGTACTAGAGACCCATAGAGACCCATGTACTAGAGACCCACTAGAGACCCATGTACTAGAGACCCATAGAGACCCATGTACTAGAGACCCATAGAGACCCATGTACTAGAGACCCATAGAGACCCATGTACTAGAGACCCATAGAGACCCATAGAGACCCATGTACTAGAGACCCATAGAGACCCATGTACTAGAGACCCATGTACTAGAGACCCATAGAGACCCATGTACTAGAGACCCAGAGACCCATGTAGAGACCCATAGAGACCCATGTACTAGAGACCCATAGAGACCCATGTACTAGAGACCCATAGAGACCCATAGAGACCCATGTACTAGAGACCCATAGAGAGACCCATGTACTAGAGACCCATAGAGACCCATGTAGAGACCCATAGAGACCCATAGAGACCCATGTACTAGAGACCCATAGAGACCCATAGAGACCCATGACCCATGTACCCATAGAGACCCATGTACTAGAAACCCATAGAGACCCATGTACTAGAGACCCATAGAGACCCATAGAGACCCATGTAGAGACCCATGTAGAGACCCATAGAGACCCATAGAGACCCATGTACTAGAGACCCATAGAGACCCATGTACTAGAGACCCATAGAGACCCATGTACTAGAGACCCATAGAGACCCATGTACTAGAGACCCATAGAGACCCATGTACTAGAGACCCATAGAGACCCATGTACTAGAGGCCCATAGAGACCCATGTACTAGAGGCCCAAATAGACCCATAGAGACCCATGTACTAGAGACCCATAGAGACAAATAGAGACCCATGTACTAGAGACCCATGTACTAGAGACCCATAGAGACACATAGTGGGTCATAATAAGCACTCACAGTCTGAGTGAAGGCCTGTTTCTGCAGCTCCTCCACATATCCTACAGCTGACTCTTCCAACATTGTGCTTGTCATGTTCCCCATCACAGAGACAGAGTGTTGCTGTGCCCCTACTGCCATCACAGAGACAGAGTGTTGCTGTGCTCCTACTGCCATCGCAGAGACCTCAGAGTGTTGCTGTGCTCCTACTGCCATCCCAGAGACAGAGTGTTGTTGTGCTCCTACTGCCATCACAGAGACAGGGTGTTGCTGTGCCCCTACTGCCATCACAGAGACCTCAGGGTGTTGCTGTGCCCCTACTGCCATCACAGAGACAGGGTGTTGCTGTGCCCCTACTGCCATCACAGAGACCTCAGAGTGTTGCTGTGCTCCTACTGCCATCACAGAGACAGAGTGTTGCTGTGCCCCTACTGCCATCACAGAGACAGAGTGTTGCTGTGCCCCTACTGCCATCCCAGAGACCTCAGGGTGTTGCTGTGCCCCTACTGCCATCCCAGAGACCTCAGGGTGTTGCTGTGCTCCTACTGCCATCGCAGAGACCTCAGAGTGTTGCTGTGCCCCTACTGCCATCACAGAGACAGAGTGTTGCTGTGCTCCTACTGTCCCTGCTGTGATCTGCTGTAGTAAGGCCTGTTGCTGTTGTTTCTGCTGTTGTTGCTGCTGCTGCTCAGACACTGCGGTGGTGGTTGTCCCAGAGGCTTCAGTGCTGCTGGTGTGACTGCTGACAGTGCTGAGACGTGGAGTTAGAGAGGACTGGTCTTCCTGTTTAACTAGCAGCAACGAGGAGGACTGGGGCTTCACACTGACTGTCTGAGAGGAGAAGGAGGAGATCTCTGCGTTCGCGACGGGCGAGTCAGACGGCGCCAGGATCTGCGTGGGCACTAGGTGTTGTTTCACCGTCACTCGACAGGGGGCGCTCTCCGGTCGGGCCGGCGTGCTTTGTCTGGCTGGGACCCTCTTGACAGCGGCGGTAACCACTGGTTTGGGGTCAAAGGTCACACCTAAAGGTTGCTGGGAGATGAAGACACGCTTCACAGGGATCACGTGGGAGGAATCCAGACCAGGGCCGGTTCGCTTCCGAGGACTCATAGAACGTGACGCACAGGAGGAGGAGTCTCTAGCAGACAATAGGGTAACAGCCGATAAGCCATTGGACGAGGAGGACTTTCCACTGACGCTAGGAGTGTTCTGATTGGCCGAGGGCACAACAGTCAAATAAAAAGGACTTTCTTGGTGACAGTTGGCGGTGCTGCTGTTGTTATTGCTGTCCTGCTTGGTCGCTGCATTGGTGGCAGAGGTGGGAGGGGAGCTAGAGGAAGGGTAGCTTTTGGTCCTGGCGGCAACTCTTTCAGGTCCTGGGGAGCATATGACCAGGAGCGAGGGTTCGCTGGACGCTCGGTACTTAGTGGCCCTCTCTGGACGATTGGACCCACCGGGGGACTTCTGTATGGTGCTCAGTTTACCAGAATTAACGCCCGGGTTATTGTCAGTGATGATGGCCTCAGGAGCCACTGTGGAGACTGGGGCGCCAGGCCGTACTGCAGGGCATTGTGGGGTGGCTGTGGGGCCTCCCTGGCTCTGTCCCTGTTGCTGGACCTCCTCTATGGTAGCGATGGTGGTAAAGGTGGTGGTGGTTCCCACCCCGGCCGAGGCTGAAGCTGGCCTGAGGACCATACTGTTACTGCTGGTACTGATAGTGTTGCTCGGGGTCAGGGAGATGGCGGTCATCTTGACCACGTTGACGTGGGAGCTGAGCTGGGGCTGGATCACGTGGTGGGTTTTCATGGGGCTGTTGGTGATGAGCAGGGTGGGGGGCGAACGCAGGGTGATGGCCCCCGTGGCAGAGGGCTTGGGGAGGATCTGGGGGTACCTGTGGCGTCAGGAGATGGAAATAGTTTATTAACACAAACAAAGGCAACTGAACTTTATAGGGCTGGTTTCTTGGACTAAAAAACATGCTCAATGGAGAATGTTCATTGAATGAGCTTTTTAGCTACAAGGGCTATGATTGAGGGATGCTACTGTATCTAGAACCTGAAAGGGTTCTTCGGCTGTCCACATAGGAGAACCTTTTGAAGAACCTTTTTTGGTTGAAGTTAGAACCTCCAGTTAGAACCCTTTTGGTTCCAGTTAGAACCTCCAGTTAGAACCCTTTTGGTTCCAGTTAGAACCTCCAGTTAGAACCCTTTTGGTTCCAGTTAGAACCCTTTTGGGTTCCATGTAGAACCCTTTCCACAAAGGGTTGTAAGAATATTTTGAAGATAAATACACAACGCAGAGGACGAGAGGTCAATACAGTACTAAAGGTCAAGAGGACGAGAGGTCAATACAGTACTAAAGGTCAAGAGGACGAGAGGTCAATACAGTACTAAAGGTCAAGAGGACGAGAGGTGAATACAGTACTAAAGGTCAAGAGGACGAGAGGTGAATACAGTACTAAAGGTCAAGAGGACGAGAGGTGAATACAGTACTAAAGGTCAAGAGGACGAGAGGTGAATACAGTACTAAAGGTCAAGAGGACGAGAGGTGAATACAGTACTAAAGGTCATTGGAAATAGTGTTGTTTTTTTATGTAATAGGGGATTAATGATCAATGGGTCAGAGACCTGAGAGGAATTTCAGTCCGGGACTCATAACTACATGGCAAGTTCTCATTGGTCCAAATTGGTTATACATTGACCCTGAAATAGGATACTTGTTATTTGGCCATTGGCGCAGTTTTATTGCAAGGAATTCTAATTGGTCAACCACAGGCTGGGGTTGGGTTATAAAACTACATCCTGTCACTTTGTTCACTGGAGATAATCACTGAAGAGAATCACGGAGAGAGAATCACGGAGAGAGAATCACGGAGAGAGAATCACGGAGAGAGAATCACGGAGAGAGAATCACTGAGAGAGAATCACTGAGAGAGAATCACTGAGAGAGAATCACTGAGAGAGAATCACTGAGAGAGAATCACTGAGAGAGAATCACTGAGAGAGAATCACTGTGGAAAGAATCACTGAGGAGAGAATCACTGAGGAGAGAATCACTGAGAGAGAATTACTGTGGAAAGAATCACTGAGGAGAGAATCACTGAGAGAGAATCACTGAGAGAGAATCACAGTGGGAAAGAATCACTGAGGAGAGAATCACTGAAGAGAGTCACTGAAGAGAATCACTGTGGAAAGAATCACTGAGGAGAGAATCACTGTGGAAAGAATCACTGAGGAGAGAATCACTGTGGAAAGAATCCCTGAGAGAGAATCACTGAGGAGAGAATCACAGAGAGAATCACTGTGGAAAGAATCACTGAGGAGAGAATCACTGTGGAAAGAATCACTGAAGAGAGAATCACTGAGAGAGAATCACTGAAGAGAATCACTGAGGACAGGGGAGAATCAATACCTACCTCTCAGCATAACATCCATGATTTGTCCTCTTTGAATAATTGTTTTTTTTCTCCCCTGATTTGCTTTGGGGTCTGTGTCCTTGAAGAGTAACATCAACTGCTAACATGGAACCCAAAAGGGTTCTACCAGGAACCAATAAGGGTTATCATATGGGGACGGCTGAGGAACCCTTTTGGAACCCTTTTTACTAAGAGTGTAGGGTGGGCTTAATCTGTGTCCGGAAAACCGTCCAATAGTGTAACTAAAGTATTCTGTAGAAATAAAATCTATTATTATGATAAATGGTGATGATTCTCATTATTACCTGTGCCTAGCCAGGCGGTCTCCCACGGGGCTGGCTGAGATGTTCTGGGGCGTTTTAGGGGACTGTCTGTGGGTCAGAGACTGGGTGTGGGTGACCACCTGGAAGTTAACCGTTGGCATGACCTTCCCCTCGGCGGACGCCACCGGGCTAGGGGATGTCATCAGCTGCCTGCTCCTCTGGACCTGCCGGGAGAAACACACAGTGGGAACATGTTAGACGACGGCCGCTTGTAATGCCAAGGGTCAGGGGTTCGATTCCCGAGGCCACCCACACGTAAAATGTATTCAGTGTGACTGTAAGCATCTGTTAAAAGATCTAGATGACTTATTATTATTATTACTGGTGAAGGAGGAAGTAATACTCCTCAGGCATAGAATATGGGGCCAAGGTCATGTAGATCTGGGCCCAAGGTCATGTAGATCTGGGCCCAAAGTCATGTAGATCTGAGCCCAAGGTCATGTAAATCTGGGCCCATGGTCATGTAGATCTGGGCCCAAGGTCATGTAAATCTGGGCCCAAGGTCATGTAAATCTGGGCCCAAGGTCATGTAGATCTGAGCCCAAGGTCATGTAGATCTGAGCCCAAGGTCATGTAAATCTGGGCCCATGGTCATGTAGATCTGGGCCCAAGGTCATGTAAATCTGGGCCCAAGGTCATGTAAATCTGGGCCCAATGTCATGTAGATCTGAGCCCAAGGTCATGTAGATCTGGGCCCAAGGTCATGTAGATCTGGGCCCAAGGTCATGTAAATCTGTGCCCAAGGTCATGTAAATCTGGGCCCAAGGTCATGTAGATCTGGGCCCAAGGTCATGTAAATCTGGGCCCAAAGGCATGTAGATCTGGGCCCAAGGTCATGTAGATCTGGGCACAAGTTCATGTAGATCTGAGCCCAAGGTCATGTAGATCTGGGCCCAAGGTCATGTAGATCTGGGCCCGGGGTCATGTAGATCTGAGCCCAAGGTCATGTAAATCTGGGCCCAAAGGCATGTAGATCTGGGCCCAAGGTCATGTAGATCTGGGCCCAAGCTCATGTAGATCTGAGCCCAAGGTCATGTAGATCTGGGCCCAAGGTCATGTAGATCTGGGCCCAAGGTCATGTAGATCTGGGCCTGGGGTCATGTAGATCTGAGCCCAAGGTCATGTAAATCTGGGCCCAGGGTCATGTAAATCTGGGCCCAAGGTCATGTAGATCTGGGCCCAAGGTCATGTAGATCTGAGCCCAAGGTCATGTAGATCTGAGCCCAAGGTCATGTAGATCTGAGCCCAAGGTCATGTAGATCTGAGCCCAAGGTCATGTAGATCTGGGCCCAAGGTCATGTAAATCTGGGCCCAGGGTCATGTAGATCTGAGCCCAAGGGCATGTAGATCTGGGCCCAAGGTCATGTAGATCTGGGCCCAAGGTCATGTAGATTTGACCAAATAGCAGAATTGTTCAGTAGCTATCCATCGCAGCGCCAGTCTTGACATTCAATAAATTGTTGCCTTATCTTATCTTTTAAAACTGAGCATGTCATCTAAAACCAGTATCAATCTTGTCTGATCTGTGTGTGTATCTGTATGTGTGTGTATCTGTGTGTGTATCTGTGTGTGTGTGTATCTGTGTGTGTGTGTATCTGTGTGTGTATCTGTGTGTGTGTGTGTATCTGTGTGTGTATCTGTGTGTGTGTGTGTATCTGTGTGTGTATCTGTGTGTGTGTGTGTATCTGTGTATGTGTATCTGTGTGTGTGTATCTGTGTGTGTATCTGTGTGTGTGTATCTGTGTGTGTGTATCTGTGTGTGTGTGTGTGTGTGTATCTGTGTGTGTGTGTATCTGTGTGTGTGTATCTGTGTGTGTGTATCTGTGTGTGTGTATCTGTGTGTGTGTATCTGTGTGTGTGTATCTGTGTGTGTGTGTGTATCTGTGTGTGTGTGTGTGTGTATCTGTGCATACATATGTTATCCCATCGTACCGTGATGGGGCTGGGGACGGTTGCCACCACAATACCAATGGTAGGTTGCGGTGAAAGCAGGGCAGGACTTCCACAGGGGATAGCTGGCCCTGGGGTGCTGGCCTCGGTCCTCCTGGCCTGGTTCTGTCCCTGGGCCTCTCCAGGCAGGGGGGACCGGAGCTTCTGCTCCTGCTGTTTCTTCTGGGTCTTCCTCTGGAGCTGCTGCTTGGCGTCCACCGAGGGAGAGGCCAGCGTCTTCACCTGCGGCTGGAAGGACGAGGCCTCGGACGTGGGCACGAACGCAGAGGTTGGCGTGGGCGTCTTCAGACCTGGTGAGATATACAGATGAGAAAAGAGATTTCTCAACATGCCTGAGAAATGGGTTTTAAAAAATGTGTTGAACCAACTACAGCAAGACTCCCAACTTCGTTCCCATCAACAGCCCGACACCTGGTTGTCTGCTTAGCGTTGCCACGGACTTGGTGCCAATGTAGTGACCGTTGAGTGACTATTGACTGTTGAGCCCCCTGTTGACTGTGGCCATCAACAACACCCAATAGCGTCTCTACCACCATCCCCTTTAGCCATGCCTACCTGTACCTTCCATACCACCATCCCCATTAGCCATGCCTACCTGTACCTTCTAACCCACCATCCCCATTAGCCATGCCTACCTGTACCTTCTAACCCACCATCCCTATTTGCCATGCCTACCTGTACCTTCCATACCACCATCCCCATTAGCCATGCCTACCTCTACCTTCCATACCACCATCCCCATTAGCCATGCCTACCTGTACCTTCCATACCACCATCCCCATTAGCCATGCCTACCTGTACCTCCCATACCACCATCCCCATTAGCCATGCCTACCTGTACCTTCTAACCCACCATCCCCATTAGCCATGCCTACCTGTACCTTCCATACCACCATCCCCATTAGCCATGCCTACCTCTACCTTCCATACCACCATCCCCATTAGCCATGCCTACCTCTACCTTCCATACCACCATCCCCATTAGCCATGCCTACCTGTACCTTCCATACCACCATCCCCATTAGCCATGCCTACCTGTACCTCCCATACCACCATCCCCATTAGCCATGCCTACCTGTACCTCCCATACCACCATCCCCATTAGCCATGCCTACCTGTACCTTCCATACCACCATCCCCATTAGCCATGCCTACCTGTACCTTCTAACCCACCATCCCCATTAGCCATGCCTACCTGTGGGAGCCCCAGTCATGATGGTGAGGGCAGCCATAGACTTGGTTCCTATGTAGTGACTGTTGAGCAGGAAGCGAGCCAGGTCCTCCACGGCATCAAACTGTCTGCTGAGGACCTTCTGAGCCCACTCACACACCAAGCCACAGGCCGCTGAGCGCATCTCATCCTCCGCACTGGGAGACTGGCCCGACGACGGCTCCATCGACTCACACTGGGGAGAAAAGGGTTAATTAAGTAGGGGAAGAGTTCAGATATGATATCCTGTCTGGAGTTTATGGAAGAGGTCATTCAGATATGATATCCTGTCTGGAGTTTGGGGAAGAGGTCATTCAGATATGATATCCTGTCTGGAGTTTAAGGAAGAGGTCATTCAGATATGATATCGTCTGGAGTTTGGGTGGATTTACTAGGAATGAGGTCAATTCCATTTAAATTCAGATCTAAACTGAAATTCAAATTCAAATTTTCCTCAACTTGCTTCTCAGTGAGATTTGGAATTGGATTATCAGTTTACTTCCTCAATTGAAATGGAACTGACCCCAACCCTGATGAAATGGAACTGACACCAACCCTGAAGAAATGGAACTGACCCCAACCCTGATGAAATGGAACTGACCCCAACCATGATGAAATGGAACTGACCCCAACCCTGACGAAATGGAACTGACCCCAACCCTGACGAAATGGAACTGACCCCAACCCTGACGAAATGGAACTGACCCCAACCATGATGAAATGGAACTGACCCCAACGCCGATGAAATGGAACTGACCCCAACGCCGATGAAATGGAACTGACCCCAACCCTGACGAAATGGAACTGACCCCAACCCCGACGAAATGGAACTGACCCCAACCCTGACGAAATGCAACTGACCCCAACCCTGACGAAATGCAACTGACCCCAACCCCGACGAAATGGAACTGACCCCAAGGCTGATGAAATGGAACTGACCCCAACCCTGATGAAATGGAACTGACCTCAACCCTGACGAAATGGAACTGACCTCAACCCTGACGAAATGGTACTGACCCCAACCCTGGCGAAATGGTACTGATCCCAACCCTGGCGAAATGGTACTGACCCCAACCCTGATGAAATGGAACTGACCCCAACCCTGACGAAATGGAACTGACCCCAACCCTGATGAAATGGAACTGACCCCAACCCTGATGAAATGGAACTGACCCCAACGCTGATGAAATGGAACTGACCCCAACGCTGATGAAATGGAACTGACCCCAACCCTGATGAAATGGAACTGACCCCAACCCTGATGAAATGGAACTGACCCCAACCCTGATGAAATGGAACTGACCCCAACCCTGATGAAATGGAACTGACCCCAACGCTGATGAAATGGAACTGACCCCAACGCTGATGAAATGGAACTGACCCCAACCCTGACGAAATGGAACTGACCCCAACCCTGATGAAATGGAACTGACCCCAACCCTGACGAAATGGTACTGACCCCAACCCTGACGAAATGGTACTGACCCCAACCCTGACGAAATGGAACTGACCCCCAACCCTGACGAAATGGAACTGACCCCCAACCCTGATGAAATGGAACTGACCCCAACCCTGATGAAATGGAACTGACCCCAACCCTGACGAAATGGAACTGACCCCAACCCTGATGAAATGGAACTGACCCCAACCCTGATGAAATGGAACTGACCCCAACCCTGACGAAATGGAACTGACCCCAACCCTGACGAAATGGAACTGACCCCAACCCTGATGAAATGGAACTGACCCCAACCCTGATGAAATGGAACTGACCCCAACCCTGACGAAATGGAACTGACCCCAACCCTGATGAAATGGAACTGACCCCAACCCTGATGAAATGGAACTGACCCCCCAACCCTGACCCCAACCCTGATGAAATGGAACTGACCCCAACCCTGATGAAATGGAACTGACCCCAACCCTGATGAAATGGAACTGACCCCAACCCTGATGAAATGGAACTGACCCCAACCCTGACGAAATGGAACTGACCCCAACCCTGATGAAATGGAACTGACCCCAACCCTGATGAAATGGAACTGACCCCAACCCTGATGAAATGGAACTGACCCCAACCCTGATGAAATGGAACTGACCCCAACCCTGATGAAATGGAACTGACCCCAACCCCCAACCCTGATGAAATGGAACTGACCCCAACCCTGACGAAATGGAACTGACCCCCACGCTGACGAAATGGAACTGACCCCAACCCTGATGAAATGGAACTGACCCCAACCCTGATGAAATGGAACTGACCCCAACGCTGATGAAATGGAACTGACCCCAACCCTGATGAAATGGAACTGACCCCCAACCCTGACGAAATGGAACTGACCCCCAACCCTGATGAAATGGAACTGACCCCAACCCTGACGAAATGGAACTGACCCCCAACCCTGATGAAATGGAACTGACCCCAACTCTGAAATCTACATGTACTTGTTCTGAAATGATTATGGTCACTTCCTGGCAAAAAAAAAACAAAAAAACATCATGTAAACTTACCCCGTCGCCTGATTTATGTAAGTCCAGGTTGGGCAGAGAGGGCATGTGAACAAAAGCTTTTTTCCTCAGTCCACTATAACAGTATTTAGATTTGCCTCTCATGCCCAGGCGGCGAGCCTTCATGTTGGGAAAGACGTTCTTCATGATCTTTCCAAAGTCTGCAGCACTCAGTGGGTGGTAGGCAAGACTGTCACAGTAGCTCCTGAAACACATTCACAACATGATAAACATGTCTTGTATTAAACCAATACGATCTGTACATGTTGAGTTATTCCTAACCACTGTGCTCTACCGCTGCTTGCCATCTCTGAGGGTTTTAGGCTGATGTGAAAAGGGCTTTATAAAAATACATTTGATTGACAGAAAGAAACCCACTAAAGTTAGATGATTCTCTAGTGAATATAAGATAAACAAATATAATAAATGTAAACATGGCAAAGAAACCTAAACTTTTTTGAACTAGAACTTGGGATGATTTTTTCCTATCGAGGATTTTGGCACCAGGCACATTCATCAAACCATTCCTTCAACCGGACAAACCACTACTAATAGACTCAAGGGCCGCTGTCCCAGACACAGTCCAGGAACCACTTTCGATGAGCTGAAGATTCTGCACTGAGAACCCAGATAGGGTTGCCAAATTCCAGTACCTTTCCTCAAAAATACCCAGGTTTTCCAGAAATCCTGGTTGGAGGATTTAAGATGTTTTGCTTTATTCCTTTTTGATTCCTGGAATCTTCTAACCAGGATTTCTGGAAAACCTTTTGCAACCCTATGTACAGGCCATACTCACTTGTACTCGTCGTACACCTCTTGCTTTGGCAGTGATGTCTCAGGGTGCTCCTCTAGGTGATTGCGGATCCAGTTGAAAGCGTACATCTGCTGTGTTCGGCTGGACGACATGCCACTCTGGTCACTGAAACGGGTTCAAGGTACACCGACACAAGCAGGTTAGTGGTGAAACAACCCTTGAAAATGAAAACGTTCTTGTGACCTTTTGTTTGGATTTCTTTCAGGGAATAGTGTGTGTGTGTGTGTGTGTGTGTGTGTGTATGTGTGTGTATGTGTGTGTATGTGTGTGTATATGTGTGTGTATGTGTGTGTATGTGTGTGTAAGTGTAAGTGTAAGTGTAAGTGTAAGTGTAAGTGTAAGTGTAAGTGTGTGTGTGTGTGTGTGTGTGTGTGTATAAGTGTGTGTGTGTGTGTGTGTGTGTGTGTGTGTGTGTGTGTGTGTGTGTGTGTGTGTGTGTGTGTGTGTAATGTAGTAAGTACCATAGTCCCGGAGTGGAGGCTCTCTGGTTCTCAGTCCTAGCGATGCTGCGGTGTTGAAGAGTTGCGGGTAACGGATAAAGATAGCGTAACAAATTCAGAACACGGAAAGCTGGATATAATAGCAAATCAATCGTTATACTAGTATTGCTTCATCATCGTACAAATAAACATAACCCTAACCACACTACAGAGAGTGCAGTCTTGAATATTGATGCAAAGGAATTGTGGAGAAAGTTTTTTCTCTCTCGAATGAATGCGTCCTGCTTGTAGAGCCCTGCACGAGAATTCATTTTAAGCCCCGCCCACCCATGCCTGGGAAGTTCAGGCCATACCCTACCCATGCCTGGGATGTTCAGGCCATACCCTACCCATGCCTGGGAAGTTCAGGCCATACCCTACCCATGCCTGGGAAGTTCAGGCCATACCCTACCCATGCCTGGGAAGTTCAGGCCATACCCTACCCATGCCTGGGAAGTTCAGGCCATACCCTACCCATGCCTGGGAAGTTCAGGCCATACCCTACCCATGCCTGGGAAGTTCAGGCCATACCCTACCCATGCCTGGGACGTTCAGGCCATACACTACCCATGCCTGGGAAGTTCAGGCCATACCCTACCCATGCCTGGGACGTTCAGGCCATACACTACCCATGCCTGGGAAGTTCAGGCCATACCCTACCCAGGCCTGATTACTTCTGCCAAATTTATGGCCCTGCCCGAAATCCGAAATCCATGAGCTGCTCCTCTCTGTCTGTCACTAGCTCCCTGCGCGCAGCTCGCTCTGCATGCGCTCTGCTTTGAGTCTGTGAGTAACCATAGTAACGGCTCCGCTTGGGCTCTGCTCTGCTCAACGAAGAGACACCAGAAAGCAGTTAGCTACTTTTCATTACTCTAAACTCTGACAAAAAATGACCTGTCTTGTATTTGATGAGGTTGAAGCGCTTCTGACACCATGTTATGATCTAAGTCAGATGTGACTGTACTGCAGCAGCAGAGCCCGAGCAAATGGCTCAGCTTCAAAATGTTACCCTAGTTAATAGTTAGTTAATAATTATTGAGACAACAGACCCTACAGTACCCTAGTTATTGATGAGACAACAGACCCTACCGTACCCTAGTTATCGATGAGACAACAGACCCTACTGTACCCTAGTTATTGATGAGACAACAGACCCTACCGTACCCTAGTTAATGATGAGACAACAGACCCTACCGTACCCTAGTTAATGATGAGACAACAGACCCTACCGTACCCTAGTTAATGATGAGACAACAGACCCTACCGTACCCTAGTTAATGATGAGACAACAGACCCTACCGTACCCTAGTTAATGATGAGACAACAGACCCTACCGTACCCTAGTTAATGATGAGACAACAGACCCTACCGTACCCTAGTTAATGATGAGACAACAGACCCTACCGTACCCTAGTTATTGATGAGACAACAGACCCTACCGTACCCTAGTTATTGATGAGACAACAGACCCTACCGTACCCTAGTTATTGATGAGACAACAGACCCTACCGTTAGTTAATGATGAGACAACAGACCCTACCGTACCCTAGTTATTGATGAGACAACAGACCCTACCGTACCCTAGTTATCGATGAGACAACAGACCCCCTACCGATGAGACAACAGACCCCCTAGTTATGATGAGACAACAGACCCTACCGTACCCTAGTTATTGATGAGACAACAGACCCTACCGTACCCTAGTTATTGATGAGACAACAGACCCTACCGTACCTAGTTATTGATGAGACAACAGACCCTACCGTACCCTAGTTAATGATGAGACAACAGACCCTACCGTACCCTAGTTAATGATGAGACAACAGACCCTACCGTACCCTAGTTAATGATGAGACAACAGACCCTACCGTACCCTAGTTAATGATGAGACAACAGACCCTACCGTACCCTAGTTAATGATGAGACAACAGACCCTACCGTACCCTAGTTATCGATGAGACAACAGACCCTACCGTACCCTAGTTAATGATGAGACAACAGACCCTACCGTACCCTAGTTATTGATGAGACAACAGACCCTACCGTACGCTAGTTATTGATGAGACAACAGACCCTACCGTACCCTAGTTATTGATGAGACAACAGACCCAGCTTCAATGGTAAATGGTCCTGTATGGCTCAGTTGGTAGAGCAAGGCCCTTACAATGCCTAGACTGCGGGTTTGATTCCAGGGGGACACCCATACAAAACATTTAGTCTCCTTGGGATAAAAGCATCTGCAACATGATATATATATATATTATTAATAAATGAGAGGAAAAGGAAAAACAAGAAGTTACCCTTTATCATTGCCATTGCTGGGACCAGAAGGCAACTTCAAGTAGAGGTAGAGTTTTTCGATGTCTGTAAACTTCTCAACATCTTGCTGTAAAATGAGAGGTAGTAGAGAAAAGGGACACAAAACATTTAGTATTAACATACTACATTGCTATGACCATGGGAACCAACCTGCTTCACTGTTGCCAGTTACTACCTCCTTTAGTGGAATGTACTGCTTGTAGTTTCAGGTAACTGCCAAAATAAAGGAAACTCCAACATTAGAGTGTCTTAATAGGGTGTTGGGGGGCCACTACGAGCCGCCAGAACAGATTCAATGCTCATTGACATGGATTCCACAAGTGTCTGGAACTCTATTGGAGGGATGAGACACCATTCTTCTAAGAGAAATTGCATAATTTGTGATTTGTTGATGGTGGTGGAAAACGCCGTCCCAGGCACCGCTGCAGTATCTCGGCAGGTAGCCTAGTGGTTAGAGCATTGGCCCAGTAACCAAAAGGTTGCTAGATCGAATCCCTGAACTAACAGGATCTGTTGTTGGGGGCATTGTCATCCGACAGGGCCATATCCACGGTAGCCAAAATAATCGACTTCCCAGCTATTTTTATACATGACCCGAAGCATGATGGGATGTTAATTGTTCAATTAACTCAGGAACCACACCTGTGTGGAAGCACCTGCTTTCAATATACTTTGTGAGTGTTGCCATTATTTTGGCAGTTACCTGTCAGTCTTTCTAGATAAGACTAAAATGTCATGTAAATGTGGCTATTATGATAATCAAAACACTACACATGTTGCTGGCTCACATGTTAGCCGCCGCCCGCCCGTTGTTAGCCCTCGCCGTCGCCCGCTTGTTAGCCGTTGTTGTTAGCCGTCGCCCTCTTGTTAGCCCGTCGCCCTCTTGTTAGTCCGCTTGTTAGCCGTTGTTAGCCGTCGCCCTCTTGTTAGCCGTTAGCCGGCACCCTCTTGTCAGCCGTCGCCCGCTTGTTAGCCGTCACCCTCTTGTTAGCCGTCGCCTGCTTGTTAGCCGTCGCCTGCTTGTTAGCGTTCGCCCGCTTGTTAGCCATCTACCGCTTGTTAGCCGTCGCCCCCTTGTTAGCCGTTATTAGCCGTCGCCCTCTTGTTAGCCGTCACCTGCTTATTAGCCGCCCTCTTGTTAGCCGCCGTCCTCTTGTTAGTCCTTGTCAGCCGTCGCCCGCTTGTCACCGCCCGCTTGTTAGCCGTTGTCAGCCGTCGCCCGCTTGTAAGCCGTTGTTAGCCGTCACCCGCTTGTTAGCCGTTGTTAGCCGTCGCCCGCTTGTTAGCCGCCTGCTTATTAGCCGCCGCCTTGTTAGCCGTCGCCCGCCGTCTACCGCTTGTTAGCCGTTGTTAGCCGTCGCCCGCTTGTTAGCCGTTGTTGTCTTGTTAGCCTTGTTAGCCGCCGTCGCCCTCTTGTGCAGCCGCCGCCCTCTTGTTAGCCATCTACCGCTTGCCGGCACCCTCTTGTCAGCCGTCGCCCGCTTGTTAGCCGTCACCCTCTTGTTAGCCGTCGCCTGCTTATTAGCCGCCGCCTTGTTAGCCGTCGCCCTTGTTCTTGTTAGCCATCTACCGCTTGCGCCCCCTTGTTAGCCGTTATTAGCCGTCGCCCTCTTGTTAGCCGTCGCCGCTTATTAGCCGCCGCCGCTTGTTAGCCGTTGCCCGCTTGTTAGCCGGCTTGTCCCTCTTGTTGTCGTCCGCTTGTTAGCCGTCGCCCCCGCTTGTTAGCCGTCGCCCTCTTGTTAGCCGTCGTCCGCTTGTTAGCCGTCAGCCTCGCCCGCTTGTCACCCTCTTGTTAGCCGTCGCCCTTGTTAGCCGTCGCCTGCTTGTTAGCGTTCGCCCGCTTGTTAGCCATCTACCGCTTGTTAGCCGTCGCCCCCTTGTTAGCCGTTATTAGCCGTCGCCCTCTTGTTAGCCGTCACCTGCTTATTAGCCGTCGCCCTCTTGTTAGCCGTCGCCCGCTTGTTAGCCGTCACCCTCTTGTCAGCCGTCGCCCGCTTGTTAGCCGCCGCCTGCTTGTTAGCCGCCTGCTTGTTAGCCGTCGCCCGCTTGTTAGCCGTCTACCGCTTGTTAGCCGTTGTTAGCCGTCGCCCGCTTGTTAGCCGTTGTTAGCCGTCGCTCTCTTGTTAGCCGTCGCCTGCTTATTAGTCGTCGCCTGCTTATTAGCCGTCGCCCTCTTGTTAGCCATCTACCGCTTGTTAGCCGGCACCCTCTTGTCAGCCGTCGCCCGCTTGTTAGCCGTCGCCCGCTTGTTAGCCGTCACCCTCTTGTTAGCCGTCGCCTGCTTGTTAGCCGTCGCCTGCTTGTTAGCCGCCCGCTTGTTAGCCATCTACCGCTTGTTAGCCGTCGCCCCCTTGTTAGCCGTTATTAGCCGTCGCCCTCTTGTTAGCCGTCACCTGCTTATTAGCCGTCGCCCTCTTGTTAGCCGTCGCCCGCTTGTTAGCCGTCACCCTCTTGTCAGCCGTCGCCCGCTTGTTAGCCGTTGCCCTCTTGTCAGCCGTCGCCCGCTTGTTAGCCGTTGTCAGCCGTCGCCCGCTTGTAAGCCGTTGTTAGCCGTCACCCGCTTGTTAGCCGTTGTTAGCCGTCGCCCGCTTGTTAGCCGCCGCCTGCTTATTAGCCGCCGCCTGCTTGTTAGCCGTCGCCCGCTTGTTAGCCGTCTACCGCTTGTTAGCCGTTGTTAGCCGTCGCCCGCTTGTTAGCCGTTGTTAGCCGTCGCTCTCTTGTTAGCCGTCGCCTGCTTATTAGTCGTCGCCTGCTTATTAGCCGTCGCCCTCTTGTTAGCCATCTACCGCTTGTTAGCCGGCACCCTCTTGTCAGCCGTCGCCCGCTTGTTAGCCGTCACCCTCTTGTTAGCCGTCGCCTGCTTATTAGCCGCCGCCTGCTTGTTAGCCGTCGCCTGCTTGTTAGCGTTCGCCCGCTTGTTAGCCATCTACCGCTTGTTAGCCGTCGCCCCCTTGTTAGCCGTTATTAGCCGTCGCCCTCTTGTTAGCCGTCGCCTGCTTATTAGCCGCCGCCTGCTTGTTAGCCGTTGCCCGCTTGTTAGCCGTCGCCCTCTTGTTAGCCGTCGTCCGCTTGTTAGCCGTCGCCCTCTTGTTAGCCGTCGTCCGCTTGTTAGCCGTCGCCCTCTTGTTAGCCGTCGCCTGCTTGTTAGCGTTCGCCCGCTTGTTAGCCATCTACCGCTTGTTAGCCGTCGCCCCTTGTTAGCAGCCGGCACCCTCTTGTCAGCCGTCGCCCGCTTGTTAGCCGTCACCCTCTTGTTAGCCGTCGCCTGCTTGTTAGCCGTCGCCTGCTTGTTAGCGTTCGCCCGCTTGTTAGCCATCTACCGCTTGTTAGCCGTCGCCCCCTTGTTAGCCGTTATTAGCCGTCGCCCTCTTGTTAGCCGTCACCTGCTTATTAGCCGTCGCCCTCTTGTTAGCCGTCGTCCGCTTGTTAGCCGTCACCCTCTTGTCAGCCGTCGCCCGCTTGTTAGCCGCCGCCTGCTTATTAGCCGCCGCCTGCTTGTTAGCCGTCGCCCGCTTGTTAGCCGTCTACCGCTTGTTAGCCGTTGTTAGCCGTCGCCCGCTTGTTAGCCGTTGTTAGCCGTCGCTCTCTTGTTAGCCGTCGCCTGCTTATTAGTCGTCGCCTGCTTATTAGCCGTCGCCCTCTTGTTAGCCATCTACCGCTTGTTAGCCGGCACCCTCTTGTCAGCCGTCGCCCGCTTGTTAGCCGTCACCCTCTTGTTAGCCGTCGCCTGCTTATTAGCCGCCGCCTGCTTGTTAGCCGTCGCCTGCTTGTTAGCGTTCGCCCGCTTGTTAGCCATCTACCGCTTGTTAGCCGTCGCCCCCTTGTTAGCCGTTATTAGCCGTCGCCCTCTTGTTAGCCGTCGCCTGCTTATTAGCCGCCGCCTGCTTGTTAGCCGTTGCCCGCTTGTTAGCCGTCGCCCTCTTGTTAGCCGTCGTCCGCTTGTTAGCCGTCGCCCTCTTGTCAGCCGTCGCCCGCTTGTTAGCCGTTGTTAGCCGTCGCCCTCTTGTTAGCCGTCGTCCGCTTGTTAGCGCCGGCACCCTCTTGTCAGCCGTCGCCCGCTTGTTAGCCGTCACCCTCTTGTTAGCCGTCGCCTGCTTGTTAGCCGTCGCCTGCTTGTTAGCGTTCGCCCGCTTGTTAGCCATCTACCGCTTGTTAGCCGTCGCCCCCTTGTTAGCCGTTATTAGCCGTCGCCCTCTTGTTAGCCGTCACCTGCTTATTAGCCGTCGCCCTCTTGTTAGCCGTCGTCCGCTTGTTAGCCGTCACCCTCTTGTCAGCCGTCGCCCGCTTGTTAGCCGTTGCCCTCTTGTCAGCCGTCGCCCGCTTGTTAGCCGTTGTCAGCCGTCGCCCGCTTGTAAGCCGTTGTTAGCCGTCACCCGCTTGTTAGCCGTTGTTAGCCGTCGCCCGCTTGTTAGCCGCCGCCTGCTTATTAGCCGCCGCCTGCTTGTTAGCCGTCGCCCGCTTGTTAGCCGTCTACCGCTTGTTAGCCGTTGTTAGCCGTCGCCCGCTTGTTAGCCGTTGTTAGCCGTCGCTCTCTTGTTAGCCGTCGCCTGCTTATTAGTCCTGCTTATTAGCCGTCGCCCTCTTGTTAGCCATCTACCGCTTGTTAGCCGGCACCCTCTTGTCAGCCGTCGCCCGCTTGTTAGCCGTCACCCTCTTGTTAGCCGTCGCCTGCTTATTAGCCGCCGCCTGCTTGTTAGCCGTCGTCCGCTTGTTAGCCGTCGCCCTCTTGTCAGCCGTCGCCCGCTTGTTAGCCGTTGTTAGCCGTCGCCCTCTTGTTAGCCGTCGTCCGCTTGTTAGCCGGCACCCTCTTGTCAGCCGTCGCCCGCTTGTTAGCCGTCACCCTCTTGTTAGCCGTCGCCTGCTTGTTAGCCGTCGCCTGCTTGTTAGCGTTCGCCCGCTTGTTAGCCATCTACCGCTTGTTAGCCGTCGCCCCCTTGTTAGCCGTTATTAGCCGTCGCCCTCTTGTTAGCCGTCACCTGCTTATTAGCCGTCGCCCTCTTGTTAGCCGTCGTCCGCTTGTTAGCCGTCACCCTCTTGTCAGCCGTCGCCCGCTTGTTAGCCGTTGCCCTCTTGTCAGCCGTCGCCCGCTTGTTAGCCGTTGTCAGCCGTCGCCCGCTTGTAAGCCGTTGTTAGCCGTCACCCGCTTGTTAGCCGTTGTTAGCCGTCGCCCGCTTGTTAGCCGCCGCCTGCTTATTAGCCGCCGCCTGCTTGTTAGCCGTCGCCCGCTTGTTAGCCGTCTACCGCTTGTTAGCCGTTGTTAGCCGTCGCCCGCTTGTTAGCCGTTGTTAGCCGTCGCTCTCTTGTTAGCCGTCGCCTGCTTATTAGTCGTCGCCTGCTTATTAGCCGTCGCCCTCTTGTTAGCCATCTACCGCTTGTTAGCCGGCACCCTCTTGTCAGCCGTCGCCCGCTTGTTAGCCGTCACCCTCTTGTTAGCCGTCGCCTGCTTATTAGCCGCCGCCTGCTTGTTAGCCGTCGCCTGCTTGTTAGCGTTCGCCCGCTTGTTAGCCATCTACCGCTTGTTAGCCGTCGCCCCCTTGTTAGCCGTTATTAGCCGTCGCCCTCTTGTTAGCCGTCGCCTGCTTATTAGCCGCCGCCTGCTTGTTAGCCGTTGCCCGCTTGTTAGCCGTCGCCCTCTTGTTAGCCGTCGTCCGCTTGTTAGCCGTCGCCCTCTTGTTAGCCGTCGTCCGCTTGTTAGCCGTCGCCCTCTTGTCAGCCGTCGCCCGCTTGTTAGCCGTTGTTAGCCGTCGCCCTCTTGTTAGCCGTCGTCCGCTTGTTAGCCGGCACCCTCTTGTCAGCCGTCGCCCGCTTGTTAGCCGTCACCCTCTTGTTAGCCGTCGCCTGCTTGTTAGCCGTCGCCTGCTTGTTAGCGTTCGCCCGCTTGTTAGCCATCTACCGCTTGTTAGCCGTCGCCCCCTTGTTAGCCGTTATTAGCCGTCGCCCTCTTGTTAGCCGTCACCTGCTTATTAGCCGTCGCCCTCTTGTTAGCCGTCGTCCGCTTGTTAGCCGTCACCCTCTTGTCAGCCGTCGCCCGCTTGTTAGCCGTTGCCCTCTTGTCAGCCGTCGCCCGCTTGTTAGCCGTTGTCAGCCGTCGCCCGCTTGTAAGCCGTTGTTAGCCGTCACCCGCTTGTTAGCCGTTGTTAGCCGTCGCCCGCTTGTTAGCCGCCGCCTGCTTATTAGCCGCCGCCTGCTTGTTAGCCGTCGCCCGCTTGTTAGCCGTCTACCGCTTGTTAGCCGTTGTTAGCCGTCGCCCGCTTGTTAGCCGTTGTTAGCCGTCGCTCTCTTGTTAGCCGTCGCCTGCTTATTAGTCGTCGCCTGCTTATTAGCCGTCGCCCTCTTGTTAGCCATCTACCGCTTGTTAGCCGGCACCCTCTTGTCAGCCGTCGCCCGCTTGTTAGCCGTCACCCTCTTGTTAGCCGTCGCCTGCTTATTAGCCGCCGCCTGCTTGTTAGCCGTCGCCTGCTTGTTAGCGTTCGCCCGCTTGTTAGCCATCTACCGCTTGTTAGCCGTCGCCCCCTTGTTAGCCGTTATTAGCCGTCGCCCTCTTGTTAGCCGTCGCCTGCTTATTAGCCGCCGCCTGCTTGTTAGCCGTCGCCTGCTTGTTAGCGTTCGCCCGCTTGTTAGCCATCTACCGCTTGTTAGCCGTCGCCCCCTTGTTAGCCGTTATTAGCCGTCGCCCTCTTGTTAGCCGTCACCCTCTTGTCAGCCGTCGTCCGCTTGTTAGCCGTCGCCCTCTTGTCAGCCGTCACCCGCTTGTTAGCCGTTGTCGCCCGCTTGTAAGCCGTTGTTAGCCGTCACCCGCTTGTTAGCCGTTGTTAGCCGTCGCCCGCTTGTTAGCCGCCGCCTGCTTGTTAGCCGTCGCCCGCTTGTTAGCCATCTACCGCTTGTTAGCCGTCGCCAGCTTGTTAGACGTTGTTAGCCGTCGCCCGCTTGTTAGCCGTTATTAGCAGTCGCCTGCTTATTAGCCGTCGCCCTCTTGTTAGCCGTCGTCCGCTTGTTAGCCGTCACCCTCTTGTCAGCCGTCACCCTCTTGTCAGCCGTCGCCCGCTTGTTAGCCGTTGCCCTCTTGTCAGCCGTCGCCCGCTTGTTAGCCGTTGTCAGCCGTCGTCCGCTTGTTAGCCGTCACCCTCTTGTTAGCCGTCGCCTGCTTATTAGCCGCCGCCTGCTTGTTAGCCGTCGCCTGCTTGTTAGCGTTCGCCCGCTTGTTAGCCATCTACCGCTTGTTAGCCGTCGCCCCCTTGTTAGCCGTTATTAGCCGTCGTCCGCTTGTTAGCCGTCACCCTCTTGTCAGCCGTCGTCCGCTTGTTAGCCGTCGCCCTCTTGTCAGCCGTCACCCGCTTGTTAGCCGTTGTCGCCCGCTTGTAAGCCGTTGTTAGCCGTCACCCGCTTGTTAGCCGTTGTTAGCCGTCGCCCGCTTGTTAGCCGCCGCCTGCTTGTTAGCCGTCTACCGCTTGTTAGCCATCTACCGCTTGTTAGCCGTCGCCCTCTTGTTAGCCGTCTCCCGCTTGTTAGCCGTCTCCCACTTGTTAGCCGTCGCCCTCTTGTTAGCCATCTACCGCTTGTTAGCCATCGCCCCCTTGTTAGCCGTTGTTAGCCGTCGCCCTCTTATTAGCCGTCGCCTGCTTATTAGCCGTCGCCCTCTTGTTAACCGTCGCCCTCTTGTTAGCCGTCGCCCTCTTGTTAGCCGTCTACCGCTTGTTAGCCATCTACCGCTTGTTAGCCGTCGCCCTCTTGTTAGCCGTCTCCCGCTTGTTAGCCGTCTCCCACTTGTTAGCCGTCGCCCTCTTGTTAGCCGTCTCCCGCTTGTTAGCCGTCTCCCGCTTGTTAGCCGTCGCCCTCTTGTTAGCCGTCTCCCGCTTGTTAGCCGTCGCCCTCTTGTTAGCCGTCGCCCTCTTGTTAGCCGTCGCCCTCTTGTTAGCCGTCTACCGCTTGTTAGCCGTCTCCCGCTTGTTAGCCGTCTCCCGCTTGTTAGCCGTCGCCCGCTTGTTAGCCGTCGCCCGCTTGTTAGCTGTCGCCCGCTTGTTAGCCGTCGCCCGCTTGTTAGCTGTCGCCCGCCACTGTCTTTTCTAACAATTTAGGCTGGTCTATAGTCTTTCATTCTATTATGATTGACACAAGTAGGTCATACATATTAAATGGGTCATCATATCAGTAAGGCTTATTACCAGGATTGTGTTCATTAAAAAAATGGACCGACATTGTAAGGAACTACCTGGACTTGTCCGATAAGAATCTAATGTTGTTTGCATTTCGTTGAAAAACCACTTTGCTTTGGTTGTGCCCTGATGAACACGACCCAGGTTAAGACTGTGTCTGATGATGACACAGCGTAACATGATCAAGCCAACACCAGACCAGACAGAGACATGACAGAATCTTAGCACAGCCACTCATTACTCTGAGACACGGGGTGACAGGTTGAACAGACCAGACAGAGAGACTCTCTGTCACGCTCTCTAAGTTGACACAGACAAGCTACTGTAGATATAATAATAATAACACATTCAGTGATCCCTTCAGGGTTGGGGTCAATTCCATTTTTCAATTACAGTGAATCCAGAAAGTAAACAAAATTCCAATTCTAATACCAAAATGTCTTCATTGAAAAGCATTAAAAAGAATTTGAAATTTCAGTGTTCCTGAATTGGAATTGAAATGGAATTGACACCAAACTTCGATAGCTTTATCAGCCTTATGACATTATGAAGGCTCATAACTACATGCTTATAACCTGCATTATACCGGCATCATTTAAATAAAGTGTTACTGAAACACAGTTGTACTAGCCATTTCTGATATTTCTATGCCATATTCTTCAAAAAACCCACAAGGAAATCTAAAGTATCACTAGTTTGGTGCGTTCCGGTAGATGTGCACCTTTAAACTAGTCTAAAGTCTTGTTTTTTCACTCTGCATCTAAGACATAAGCTGATATCTATCTATGGCAATCACAACTACTCACCAATATGTTGTCCACTTTTGACTGGACAGACTTGCTACAATGAGAGAGAGAGAAAAATAAAGAGAGAGAGAGAGATAGAGAGAGAGAGAAGGGGGAGAGAGGGGGAATAGAGAGAGAGAGAGAGAGAGAGAGAGAGAGAGAAGGAGGGGAGAGAGGGGGAATAGAGAGAGGGGGGGAGAGAGAGAGAAGGGGGAGAGGGGGAATAGAGAGAGAGAGGGGAGAGAGAGAGAGAAGGGGGAGAGGGGGGGGGAAGAGAGAGAGAGAGAGAGAGAGAGAGAGAGAGAGAGAGAGAGAGAGAGAGAGAGAGAGAGAGAGAGAGAGAGAGGGAGAGAGGGGAGAGAGGGGGAATAGAGAGTGAGAGAGGGGGAGAGAGAGAGAGAGAGAAGGGGGAGAGAGGGGGAATAGAGGGAGAGAGAGAGGGGGGAGGGGGAATATAGAGAGAGAGGGGGAGAGAGAGAGAGAGAGAGAGAAAGGGGGAGAGAGGGGGAATAGAGAGAGAGAGGGGGGGGAGAGAAAGAGAGAGAGAAGGGGGAGAGAGGGGGGAATAGAGAGAGAGAGAGAGAGGGGGAATATAGAGAGAGAGAGAGAAGGGGGGAGAGAGAGAGAGAGAAGGGGGAGAGAGGGGGAATAGAGAGAGAGAGAGAGAGAGAGGGGAATATAGAGAGAGAGAGAGAAGGGGGGGAGAGAGAGAGAGAGAGAGAGAGAAGGGGGAGAGAGGGGGAATATAGAGAGAGAGAAGGGGGGAGAGAGAGAGAGAGAAGGGGGAGAGAGGGGGAATATAGAGAGAGAGAGAGAGGGGGAGAGAGAGAGAGAGAAGGGGGAGAGAGGGGGAATAGAGAGAGAGAGAGAGAGGGGGGGAGAGAGGGGGAATATAGAGAGAGAGGGGGAATAGAGAGAGAGGGGGGGAGAGAGAGAGAGAGAGAGAGAAGGGGGAGAGAGGGGGAATAGAGAGAGAGAGAGAGGGGGAGAGAGGGGGAATATAGAGAGAGAGGGGGAATAGAGAGAGAGAGAGAGAGAGAGAGAGAGAGGGGGAATATAGAGAGAGGGGGAGAGCGAAAGGAAAGAGACAGTGGAAAAAGGCAGTAGCATAACAAACATGTTCTCAGGTCAGTACAAGCCCTCAATTCCACACAACAGCATGTTGTGTTTACATCATAGCAATAGAATCTAGAAAGGGCCCCCGAGGCCCTATGGCCTACCTACACCCTATTCACATGTGATAGGATATGATGCGATAGGATATGATAGCATATGATGTCATAGAATATAATATGATAGAATATGACAAGATATGATACGATATGATAGGATAAGATTTGATAGGATGTGATAGGATATGATAGCATATGATGTGATAGAATATGACAAGATATGATAGGATATGAAAGAATATGACAAGGTATGATATGATAGAATATGACATGGTACGATATGATAGAATATGATATGATAGAATATGATAGAATATGATATGATAGAATATGATAGGATATGATAGAATATGATAAATAGGATATGATAAAATATGTTATGAAAGGATATGATAGGATAGAATATGATATGATAGAATATGATATGATAGGATATGATAGAATATTATATGATATGATAGAATATGATAGGATATGATAGGCTTAAGCAAAGTGGTGTATATCCCATCTAGCCAAGGTAGTTGTATTATTATATAGGACAGGTCTCATCAACAAGAATACAGAACGAGTCCATGCTGTGCCCAAACACTGGATTCAATGGCATTATGGGTAATTTATGTCATGGACATATAGCTGGCTAATCATACTGTAGGTTTATGACTATCATTAGGCCTCCCTTGGCTATGCATGCATACATGTAGCTAGCTAGCTATTACACACACATGACATTATCAATGTTAGCTAGCTAGTTGTCATGTTGTAGCTAGCAAGCTACAGTGTGTGTGTGTGTGTGTGTGTGTGTGTACAGACAGCTATTTCACTGTCTGGAAAATTGGCTAGCTATCTAGGCTAACTAGCAGCAATCATTTCACAACCAGCCCCACAGCCCTAGCAAGGAGAGATGCCCAATATTAGCTAGTTAGCTAGCTAACAAACTAAACGCAATTAATATTCTACTACTAGCTAGTTAAAAACACATCATTTTAGTTAGCTATCAGCTAGCTACATATTGATTAGCTAACGAATCGAATATCTAAATGAGAGCGAGCTCCTGATCTGTCATCATGTTGTACCTGTGCAGCACTGTGGCTAATTTATAAGCGAGTGAAGTGTGTATAGTGTATGTGTGTGTGTGTGTGTGTGTGTGTGCATTGGTCTTTGAATGCATTGCTACATGTCTTACCAAATTGAATTCTTAATTTTGTACTGCAACGCATTGGCCTCAGGGCCCTGGAGTTCTGGTACTAGTGTTGGAAAAGAGCCCAATACCGAGTTGAGCTTCAGCTGACCATGTTGTTGTTGTTCATCTTCATTGGCCATCACGACGATATTCTCATTGAGGGGAGGTGGTTTGGTCGGGGGGGGTTTAACAAGTAGGCCTGATTCTATATGCCTTGATATAGCGCTGCATCCCTGGCAGTGTGGCTGTGCATGACGCCGGAGCGGAGTACCCACCGTTTGATGATGAGGAGCGTATAATCTCTGAATAACCATCCACCCCTTTAGCTAGGAGAACCTACTGGATCGACGATAGACCATGTCGGTTAAGGCTATGATTTGACAGCACTTGAAATGTAGAAAAGAAAAGAAAACAGCATGCGGGAATAAAAATGTTAAAAAAGTGATTATTTTGCTGAAAGAAGCTGACCACTGCCGCAATCAGCGAGCGCGCCTGCAGCAGGCTCCGGCTCCAGAGGCGCATGCGCGGTAACTGATGGAACGGAATGAAGCTGACAATATAATTCCGCCCAGATACAGCATCAATATTTCGTTTATTAAATTAATAATAACAGTATAGTAACTGTATAATGACCGTTGTAGTAATAACATTATTATAGCAGAATTGCATTATAATACGAGTATTTGAATAAAGTCTTTACCAGTGGTGGAAAAAGTACCAATTTTCATTCTTGGAGTTCTCTATTTAAAAGTTCTCTATTTAAAAAATGTAGTTAATTTAATCTGATTGTCATATAAGGTTGCATGACTTTGGGTCCACACAGGGCATCTGAACACACAACATACATTTGGATGATTTTGATTACATTTTGGGTGTTTTATTTAACTTTTGTTCACCTGTGATGTTCCCTTGACCAGTGATTAGAAATGAATGGGTGAGACTGCAATTAGTGTCTAAAATTTAGTTCAGGCGCATTCATCAGATGGACACACTTCCTCTCCCAGACCCCCACGTGTGTGTGTGTGTGTGTGTGTGTGTGTGTTCCCCAATATAATCTTTCCCCCACGGGAAACACACCTGTTGGCATTCTCACAAACAATCGCAACATTGTTTCAATAATATATAGACATTTTCTCCAGCTCTGGTGTATAAAGCTTTTTTCAGGCCTTGCTCACAATTCATTCTGTGGCAGCACAAAGACCAAACGATATACTGTATCTGAGGCTCCTGATGAGATAGCCTAGTGAGGCGCCAGGTAGCCTAGTGGTTATAGCGTTGGGCCAGTACCCGGAAAGGTTTCTAGATTGAATCCCCGAGCTGACAAGGTAAAAATCTGTCGTTCTATCCCTGAACAAGGCTGTCATTGAATAATATTTCTTAATAATTTGTTCTTAATTAACTTGCCTAGTTAAATAAATGTTCAATTAAAAAATCATATATTTGATCATGACACTGGTGAGGAGGAGAGAGTCCTTGTTAAACAAAGTAGACTGATAAATAGCACAATATTTTTCATCTGAGTATTTGTTATAGTAAAAACGAGTTGTTTGAGCTCAGGTCAATGAGGCCTAAAGGTCATAAATAGTTGTTTGAGCTCAGGTCAATGAGGCCTACAGGTCATAAATAGTTGTTTGAGCTCAGGTCAATGAGGCCTACAGGTCATAAATAGTTGTATGAGCTCAGGTCAATGAGGCCTACAGGTCATAAATAGTTGTATGAGCTCAGGTCAATGAGGCCTACAGACCATAAATAGTTGTATGAGCTCAGGTCAATGAGGCCTACAGGACATAAATAGTTGTATGAGTTCAGGTCAATGAGGTCTACAGGACATAAATAGTTGTATGAGTTCAGGTCAATGAGGCCTACAGGTCATAAATAGTTGTATGAGTTCAGGTCAATGAGGCCTACAGGCCATAAATAGTTGTATGAGCTCAGGTCAATGAGGCCTACAGGCCATAAATAGTTGTATGAGCTCAGGTCAATGAGGCCTACAGGCCATAAATAGTTGTATGAGGCCTACAGGCCATAAATAGTTGTATGAGCTCAGGTTAATGAGGCCTACAGGCCATAAATAGTTGTATGAGGCCTACAGGCCATAAATAGTTGTATGAGCTCAGGTCAATGAGGCCTACAGGCCATAAATAGTTGTATGAGCTCAGGTCAATGAGGCCTACAGGACATAAATAGTTGTATGAGCTCAGGTCAATGAGGCCTACAGGACATAAATAGTTGTTTGAGCTCAGGTAAATGAGGCCTACAGGTCATAAATAGTTGTATGAGCTCAGGTCAATGAGGCCTACAGGCCATAAATAGTTGTATGAGGCCTACAGGCCATAAATAGTTGTATGAGCTCAGGTTAATGAGGCCTACAGGCCATAAATAGTTGTATGAGCTCAGGTCAATGAGGCCTACAGGCCATAAATAGTTGTATGAGCTCAGGTCAATGAGGCCTACAGGCCATAAATAGTTGTATGAGGCCTACAGGCCATAAATAGTTGTATGAGCTCAGGTTAATGAGGCCTACAGGCCAGTTGTATGAGGCCTACAGGCCATAAATAGTTGTATGAGCTCAGGTCAATGAGGCCTACAGGCCATAAATAGTTGTATGAGCTCAGGTCAATGAGGCCTACAGGTCATAAATAGTTGTATGAGGCCTACAGGCCATAAATAGGGGGACAGGCCATAAATAGTTGTATGAGCTCAGGTTAATGAGGCCTACAGGCCATGAATAGTTGTATGAGCTCAGGTCAATGAGGCCTACAGGTCATAAATAGTTGTATGAGCTCAGGTCAATGAGGCCTACAGGCCATAAATAGTTGTATGAGCTCAGGTTAATGAGGCCTACAGGCCATAAATAGTTGTATGAGCTCAGGTCAATGAGGCCTACAGGCCATAAATAGTTGTATGAGCTCAGGTTAATGAGGCCTACAGGCCATAAATAGTTGTATGAGCTCAGGTCAATGAGGCCTACAGGCCATAAATAGTTGTATGAGCTCAGGTCAATGAGGCCTACAGGACATAAATAGTTGTATGAGATCAGGTCAATGAGGCCTACAGGTCATAAATAGTTGTATGAGATCAGGTCAATGAGGCCTACAGGTCATAAATAGTTGTATGAGATCAGGTCAATGAGGCCTACAGGACATAAATAGTTGTATGAGCTCAGGTCAATGAGGCCTACAGGCCATAAATAGTTGTATGAGATCAGGTCAATGAGGCCTACAGGCCATAAATAGTTGTATGAGTTCAGGTCAATGAGGCCTACAGGTCATAAATAGTTGTATGAGCTCAGGTCAATGAGGCCTACAGGTCATAAATAGTTGTATGAGCTCAGGTCAATGAGGCCTACAGGACATAAATAGTTGTATGAGTTCAGGTTAATGAGGCCTACAGGATATAAATAGTTGTATGAGCTCAGGTCAATGAGGCCTACAGGACATAAATAGTTGTATGAGCTCAGGTCAATGAGGCCTACAGGACATAAATAGTTGTATGAGCTCAGGTCAATGAGGCCTACAGGTCATAAATAGTTGTATGAGCTCAGGTCAATGAGGCCTACAGGACATAAATAGTTGTATGAGTTCAGGTTAATGAGGCCTACAGGATATAAATAGTTGTATGAGCTCAGGTCAATGAGGCCTACAGGACATAAATAGTTGTATGAGCTCAGGTCAATGAGGCCTACAGGACATAAATAGTTGTATGAGCTCAGGTCAATGAGGCCTACAGGTCATAAATAGTTGTATGAGCTCAGGTCAATGAGGCCTACAGGTCATAAATAGTTGTATGAGCTCAGGTCAATGAGGCCTACAGGACATAAATAGTTGTATGAGCTCAGGTCAATGAGGCCTACAGGACATAAATAGTTGTATGAGCTCAGGTCAATGAGGCCTACAGGTCATAAATAGTTGTATGAGCTCAGGTCAATGAGGCCTACAGGACATAAATAGTTGTATGAGCTCAGGTCAATGAGGCCTACAGGACATAAATAGTTGTATGAGCTCAGGTCAATGAGGCCTACAGGACATAAATAGTTGTATGAGCTCAGGTCAATGAGGCCTACAGGACATAAATAGTTGTATGAGTTCAGGTCAATGAGGTCTACAGGACATAAATAGTTGTATGAGTTCAGGTCAATGAGGCCTACAGGTCATAAATAGTTGTATGAGTTCAGGTCAATGAGGTCTACAGGACATAAATAGTTGTATGAGCTCAGGTCAATGAGGCCTACAGGACATAAATAGTTGTATGAGCTCAGGTCAATGAGGCCTACAGGACATAAATAGTTGTTTGAGCTCAGGTCAATGAGGCCTACAGGTCATAAATAGTTGTATGAGCTCAGGTCAATGAGGCCTACAGGACATTAATAGTTGTATGAGCTCAGGTCAATGAGGCCTACAGGACATAAATAGTTGTATGAGGTCAGGTCAATGAGGCCTACAGGACATAAATAGTTGTATGAGCTCAGGTTAATGAGGCCTACAGGACATAAATAGTTGTATGAGCTCAGGTCAATGAGGCCTACAGGCCATAAATAGTTGTATGAGCTCAGGTCAATGAGGCCTACAGGACATAAATAGTTGTATGAGCTCAGGTCAATGAGTCCTACAGGACATAAATAGTTGTATGAGCTCAGGTCAATGAGGCCTACAGGACATAAATAGTTGTTTGAACTCAGGTCAATGAGGCCTACAGGTCATAAATAGTTGTATGAGCTCAGGTCAATGAGGCCTACAGGACATAAATAGTTGTATGAGCTCAGGTCAATGAGGCCTACAGGCCATAAATAGTTGTATGAGCTCAGGTCAATGAGGCCTACAGGCCATTAATAGTTGTATGAGCTCAGGTCAATGAGGCCTACAGGACATAAATAGTTGTATGAGTTCAGGTCAATGAGGCCTACAGGACATAAATAGTTGTATGAGCTCAGGTCAATGAGGCCTACAGGACATAAATAGTTGTATGAGCTCAGGTCAATGAGGCCTACAGGACATAAATAGTTGTATGAGCTCAGGTCAATGAGGCCTACAGGTCATAAATAGTTGTATGAGCAGGTCAATGAGGCCTACAGGACATAAATAGTTGTATGAGCTCAGGTCAATGAGGCCTACAGGACATAAATAGTTGTATGAGCTCAGGTCAATGAGGCCTACAGGACATAAATAGTTGTATGAGCTCAGGTCAATGAGGCCTACAGGACATAAATAGTTGTATGAGCTCAGGTCAATGAGGCCTACAGGACATAAATAGTTGTATGAGCTCAGGTCAATGAGGCCTACAGGACATAAATAGTTGTATGTGCTCAGGTTAATGAGGCCTACAGGTCATAAATAGTTGTATGAGCTCAGGTCAATGAGGCCTACAGGACATAAATAGTTGTATGAGCTCAGGTCAATGAGGCCTACAGGACATAAATAGTTGTATGAGCTCAGGTCAATGAGGCCTACAGGACATAAATAGTTGTATGAGCTCAGGTCAATGAGGCCTACAGGACATAAATAGCAAATAGAAGTTCAAAACATAAAATGTTCACAAGAACTGAAGTTGCTAAAACGATGTAACACAACATTAGGTAATAATATATGTATTATGGATTTATAATCAGCTATAATGGGGCGGCCATTTTGGACCTGAAACACAGAATTAATTAACACCAAACGAACACAACAGGAGGGTTTAATAGAAAATGACTCAAGTAAAAGTGAGTCACCCAGGACAATCGTACTTGAGTAAAAGTTTTGTAAAGTATTTGGTTTCAAATATACTTAAGTATCAAAAGTAAAAGTATAAATCATTTCTAATTCCTTATGTTAAGCAAACAAGACTGCACCATTTTCTTGTTTTTCTTTATTTAAGAACTTAGTTCTTAAAAAACAACACAAACAAAGCATTTGTGTTTAGTAGGTCAGCCAGATCAGATGCAGTAGGGATGACCAGGTATTTTATTTTTTAAGTGCGTGAATTTGACTATTTTCCTGTCCCGTTAAGCATTCAAAATGTAACTTAGTGCTTTTTTGGTGAAAAGGAAACTGTATCAAGTAGAAAGTGCATTATTTTCTTTAGGAATGTAGTGGAGTAAAAGTTGTCAAAAATATAAATAGTAAAGTAAAGTACAAATACCCCCCAAAAAACTACTTAAGTAGTACTTTAAAGTAATTTTTCTCTTAAAATAATTTTTCTTTACACCACTGGTCTTTACTCAACCCAAGCTAACGTGCAACCAACAATTATTTTCCGCTAGTTCTTGAATGTTTTGCGAACAGAATTAGGACTACCGTAATGTTACGGGAATTATATTGTAATCGATTCAATTCAGTACACGTGACGGCTACTGAAAAAAATCTATATACGTTTTATTCACACTTAAATTGAAGTATTACTAAATGTACTGTCAATAAATGTAGCTAGGCAGGCTGAGCTAATTACATATTTTACTTGTCCAATATTGCCATCTTCTTGTCAACTCTGGTGTTGCAGTTTTTTCCTTTATTGTCATTATTACAGTAGGCCAGTAGGGGGCACTTTCCCCTCAAATTAGACCCTAGGGCTGTGATTGGAGACATTGACGTTGCTCTGTGTAGGATGGCTCTGTGGTCACGTAACTCTTGTTTCAAGAGTAGGGGTGTTAATTCGGCGTATTGATAACATGTATAATGGTTTATGACGCCGTTATAAACATTCCTCAACTGACCCTCATACAACCATTACCACCTAAAACCTAATCCTCCAATTGGCTCATTCATCGCCTCTCATCTCCCCTATCGTGTAAATTATAATATCCTGTGTTTTCAGTCAACCGTTGGTAGAATAAGGTTTATTTATATAAAATCTTCCAAAAGGTTGTTTTCTTGTTGTTTTCTCACTCTCTTTCTGATTCCCTGTTCCTTCATGGGAATTCTTCTCTATGCATTGACTTCCCAGTGAAACGCTAGTTTAGTTAGCGGTGGTGCAAGGGCCGCGGCTTTTGTGGAGCGATGGGTAACGATGCTTCGTGGGTGACTGTTGTTGATGTGTGCAGAGGGTCCCTGATTCGCGCCCGGGTATGGGCGAGGGGACGGTCTAAAGTTATACTGTTACATTTAGGTTATTTGGTTATTTCATTTGTAACCTTCCAGAATCATCTTCCTCAGGGCAATCTGCATGTTTCCATTCATGCACAGCACCTCTGACAATCCCATGACATACATCCTATCTTTGAAAGACCAATAAACTATTTATGAATAGTGTACATAGATAAGTATTGACAACCTGTATAATGGTTTATAACACCATTATATAAACATTTATAAGCACTTACCAATGGCTTATCAATTAACATGTTTTTATTTATTTAACCAATCACTTGTCTTTCTGTTTATTGATGATCTTATTCATTACCTATAAAGAGTTTTGAGCATGCGAAACAAACCAATCAATAGTGTGACTGTGCTGTCGTCCAAAATGGCACCCTACATTGTGTTCCCTATGTAGCGCACTACTTTTGACCAAGCCACATAGGGAATAGGGTTCCATTTGGGACGTATTTCCCATTGTAACCCTGGTAACCAGTAAACGAACCAAAAATCAAAATCAAACTTTATTTGTCACATGAGCCCGAATACAACAAGTGTAGACTTGACCGTGAAATGCTTATTTACAAGCCCTTAAACCAACAGTGCAGTTCAAGAAAGAGTTAAGAATATATTTACTAAATAAAAGCAGGTCAAAGTGTTGCCTCAGGTATGGTACTCGTGCTAATGAGATACAACATGGCTTAGCCACCCCTGAACCGTAGATCTGTAACCTTAGTTCACACAACGCAACATAATCAAAATCATTTTTGGGGGTCTCTTTTGAAGTCTGATAAAAGCATAGTTCAGCCATAAAATGTCTTTAGAGGAAATTATTATTTTGAGCTATAATCCTGACATTTTTTTCGGTACAACTTTGACATTTTGGAGAAAAGTGACACATCTAAATTAACGTTGCGTTGCCTAGCAACTGGTAATGACGTGTCGACGTCAGCGCAGCCACGCTGAAGCTGTTTTCCGCCATGTTGTTTTTCTAGAGTGCTCTATCTCACTAGGTGTATCTGAGGCAGGGCTGAGGGCAACACAGTGCAGAGGGTCAATGTGCTGCTAACACCTCTAGTCCTGCTTCTCTGATCGTCTTACTTACCCCCACCACATCCTCATCCTTTGGTCACTGGCCCAAATGGCAGCCTATTCCCTATATATAGTGCACTACCTATGACCAGAGCCCTATAGAGCCCTATTCCCTATATAGTGCACTACTTTAGACCAGAGCCCTATAGAACCCTATTCCCTATATAGTGCACTAATTTAGACCAGAGCCCTATAGAACCCTATTCCCTATATAGTGCACTACTTTAGACCAGAGCCCTATAGCACCCTATTCCCTATATATAGTGCACTACTTTAGACCAGAGCCCTATAGAACCCTATATATAGTGCACTACTTTAGACCAGAGCCCTATAGAACCCTATTCCCTATATATAGTGCACTACTTTAGACCAGAGCCCTATAGAACCCTATATATAGTGCACTACTTTTGACAAGAGCCCTATAGAACCCTATTCCCTATATATAGTGCACTACTTTTGACAAGAGCCCTATAGAACCCTATTCCCTATATAGTGCACTACTTTTGACAGTGCACAGAGAGCCCTATAGAACCCTATTCCCTATATAGTGCACTACTTTAGACCAGAGCCCTATAGAACCCTATATATAGTGCACTACTTTTGACAAGAGCCCTATAGAACCCTATTCCCTATATATAGTGCACTACTTTTGACAAGAGCCCTATAGAACCCTATTCCCTATATAGTGCACTACTTTAGACCAAAGCCCTATAGAACCCTATTCCCTATATAGTGCACCACCCTATTCCCAGTGCACTATTTTAGACCAGGGCCCTATAGAACCCTATTCCCTATATAGTGCACTACTTTAGACCAGAGCCCTATAGAACCCTATTCCCTACATAGTGCACTACTTTAGACCTGGGCTCAATGGAAAAGTAGGGCACTATGTAGGGAATAGGGTGCCATTTGGGACACAGCCCCAGATTAGCTTGCTGTTGTCGAGGACTTAGATTGAGCCTCAGACTGTAGATTCCCTAGAGCCACGGCAGGCCAGGTATCGAACACCAACTCTGACGAGGGCTATTTCTTCACACACTCCTACATGATCATTTAGAATTGTAACTGAGATGTATCTTACTGTTACAACATGTGTACTACAAATATTTGGTTCAGCATCAAACAAAGAAGTTTTAGAAACATATTATCAATGTACACACACACACACACACACACCGATGTACACACACACACCGATGTACACGCACGCACACACACACACACACACACACACACACACACACACACACACACACACACACACACACACACACACACACACACACACACACACACACACACACACACACACACACACACACACACACACACACATGTGCACACACACACACACATCTGAGCTGAATGACCCAGGAGGAAATATATACACTCTCCTCACCCTGGCCTTTGCATCACTCTTTGTTCATTACAGTATTTTGACAACCAGGTGATTATTCAATCAAGCAATGCAAATGTTAATGGTTTCCTATTTGCATATCTGTGTTTTCCTTTTGTTGAAATGTCATTGATTATGACAGTCTACAATGATGAATGCCACTCCTGGTGCACCCTGATATGTATAATTAACCATTAAGAGGGAGGGAAGCGAGGCAGGGAAGAGAGGCAGGAGAGGAGAGGAGAGAGGGAAGAGAGGCAGGAGAGGAGAGGGAGAGAGGGAAGAGAGGAGGAGAGGAGAGGAGGAGGGAAGAGAGGAGGAGAGGAGAGAGAGAGAGGGAAGAGAGGCAGGAGAGGAGAGGAGAGAGGGAAGAGAGGCAGGAGAGGAGAGGAGAGAGGGAAGAGAGGCAGGAGAGGAGAGAGAGGGAAGAGAGGCAGGAGAGGAGAGGAGAGAGGGAAGAGAGGCAGGAGAGAGAGGAGAGAGGGAAGAGAGGCAGGAGAGGAGAGGAGAGAGGGAAGAGAGGCAGGAGAGAGAGAGAGGAGAGAGGCAGAGAGGAGAGAGAGGAGAGAGGGAGAGAGGGAAGAGAGGCAGGAGAGGAGAGAGGGAAGAGAGGCAGGAGAGGAGAGGAGAGAGGGAAGAGAGGCAGGAGAGAGAGAGAGGGAAGAGAGGCAGGAGAGGAGAGAGGGAAGAGAGGCAGGAGAGGAGAGAGGGAAGAGAGGCAGAGAGAGGAGAGAGGGAAGAGAGGCAGGAGAGGAGAGGAGAGAGGGAAGAGAGGCAGGAGAGGAGAGGAGAGAGGGAAGAGAGGCAGGAGAGGAGAGAGGAGAGAGGGAAGAGAGGCAGGAGAGGAGAGAGGAGAGAGGGAAGAGAGGCAGGAGAGGAGAGGAGAGAGGGAAGAGAGGCAGGAGAGGAGAGGAGAGAGGGAAGAGAGGCAGGAGAGGAGAGGAGAGAGGGAAGAGAGGCAGGAGAGGAAAGGAGAGAGGGAAGAGAGGCAGGAGAGGAAAGGAGAGAGGGAAGAGAGGCAGGAGAGGAAAGGAGAGAGGGAAAGAGAGGCAGAGGAAAGGAGAGGGGAAAGAGAGGCAGGAGAGGAGAGGGGAAAGAGAGGCAGGAGAGGAGAGGGGAAAGAGAGGCAGGAGAGGAGAAGGGAAAGAGAGGCAGGAGAGGAGAGGGGAAAGAGAGGCAGGAGAGGAGAGGGGAAAGAGAGGCAGGAGAGGAGAGGGGAAAGAGAGGCAGGAGAGGAGAGGGGAAAGAGAGGCAGGAGAGGAGAGGGGAAAGAGAGGCAGGAGAGGAGAGGGGAAAGAGAGGCAGGAGAGGAGAGGGGAAGAGAGGCAGGAGAGGAGAGGGGGAAGAGAGGCAGGAGAGGAGAGGGAGAAGAGAGAGATGAGGAGAAAATAACTAACTAGAAAAGGTGGCCTCTAAAATGAAAAAGTGAAGAATAATAAGATATGCCCTTTAAATATTAAACAAACCTTTCATCTTCATGATCATGTGTGATTTGACAAGGCCTAACTAGCCTATCTTCTGGCAGCGAGTAATATCCAGGACCAGGAGAAGAACAGAGAGAGAGAGAGAGAGAGAGACAGAGAGAGAGAACCACTTCTCCAATCTTTTTGCCTCTATAACAAAGAATAAAGAGCAAAAATATATACATGATCAAATACAGATCTTAGAATCAACTATTAAAGACGACCAGAACCCACTGGATTCTCCAATTACATTGAATGAGTTACAGGACAAAATAAAAACCCTCCAACCCAAAAAGGCCTGTGGTGTTGATGGTATCCTCAATGAAATGATCAAATATACAGACAACAAATTCCAATTGGCTATACTAAAACTCTTTAACATCATCCTTAGCTCTGGCATCTTCCCCAATATTTGGAACCAAGGACTGATCACCCCAATCCACAAAAGTGGAGATAAATTTGACCCCAATAACTACCGTGGGGTATGCATCAACAGCAACCTTGGGAAAATCCTCTGCATTATCATTAACAGCAGACTCGTACATTTCCTCAATGAAAACATTGTACTGAGCAAATGTCAAATTGGCTTTTTACCAAATTACCATACAGCAGACCATGTATTCACCCTGCACACCCTAATTGACAACCAAACAAACCAAAACAAAGGCAAAGTCTTCTCATGCTTTGTTGATTTCAAAAAACCTTCGACTCAATTTGGCATGAGGGTCTGCTATACAAACTGATGGAAAGTGGTGTTGGGGGTAAAACATACGACATTATAAAATCCATGTACACAAACAACAAGTGTTCGGTTAAGATTGACAAAAAACACACACATTTCTTCACACACGGTCGTGTGGTTAGACAGGGATGCAGCTTAAGCCCCACCCTCTTCAACATATATATCAACGAATTGGCGCGGGCACTAGAAAAGTCTGCAGCACCCGGCCTCCCCCTGCTAGAATCCGAAGTCAAATGTCTGCTGTTTGCTGATGATCTGGTGCTTCTGTCACCAACCAAGGAAGGCCTACAGCAGCACCTAGATCTTATGCACAGATTCTGTCAGACCTGGGCCCTGACAGTAAATCTCAGTAAGACCAAAATAATGGTGTTCCAAAAAAGGTCCAGTCACCAGGACCACAAATACAAATTCCATCTAGACACTGTTGCCCTAGAGCACACAAAAAACTATACATACCTTGGCCTAAACATCAGCACCACAGGTAACTTCCACAAAGCTGTGAACGATCTGAGAGACAAGGCAATAAGGGCATTCTATGCCATCAAAAGGAACACATTTTAACATACCAATTAGGATTTGGCTAAAAATACTTGAATTAGTCATAGAGCCCATTGCCCTTTATGGTTGTGAGGTCTGGGGTCCGCTCACCAACCAAGACTTCACAAAATGGGACAAACACCAAATTGACACTCTGCACGCAGAATTCTGCAAAAATATCCTCCGTGTACAACGTAGAACACCAAATAATGCATGCAGAGCAGAATTAGGCCGATACCCACTAATTATCAAAATCCAGAAAAGAGCCGTTAAATTCTACAACCACCTAAAAGGAAGCGATTCCCAAACCTTCCTGGAGAAGAGTCCCCTAAGCAAGTTGGTCCTGGGGCTCTGTTCACAAACACAAACACACCCTACAGAGCCCCTGGACAGCAGCACAACCAAATCATGAGAAAACAAAAAGATAATTATTTGACACATTGGAAAGAATAAACAACAAAACAGAGCAAACTAGAACTCTATTTGGCCCTAAACAGAGTACACAGCGGCAGAATACCTGACCACTGTGACTGACCCAAACTTAAGGAAAGCTTTGACTATGTACAGACTCAGTGAGCATAGCCTTGCTATTGAGAAAGGCCGCCGTAGGCAGACATGGCTCTCAAGAGAAGACAGGCTATGTGCTCACTGCCCACAAAATGAGGTGGAAACTGAGCTGCACTTCCTAACCTCCTGCCCAATGTATGACCATATTAGAGACACATATTTCCCTCAGATTACACAGATCCACAAAGAATTCGAAAACAAATCAAATTTTGATAAACTCCCATATCTACTGGGTGAAATTCCACAGTGTGCCATCACAGCAGCAAGATTTGTGACCTGTTGCCACGAGAAAAGGGCAACCAGTGAAGAACACACACCATGGTAAATACAACCCATATTTATGCTTATTTATTTTATCTTGTGTCCTTTAACTATTTGTACATTGTGTAAACACTGTATATATGTAATATTACATTTGTAATGTCTTTATTGTTTTGAAACTTCTGTATCTGTAATGTTTACTGTAAATTTTTATTGTTTATTTCACTTTATATATTATCTACCTCACTTGCTTTGGCAATGTTAACACATGTTTCCCATGCCAATAAAGCCCCTTGAATTGAATTGAATTGAGAGAGAGTAGAGAGAGTAGAGAGAGTAGAGAGAGTAGAGAGAAAGAGAGAGAGTAGAGAGAGAGTAGAGAGAGACAGACCTACATGGGGACCAGATGGTGACATTCCACATGACCAAACTAACCAATCACACTGCTGGGACCCAGGTGCAGCCCCTCCCCCAGCCCTCACCCCCTGGACACTACCAACACATGGGCACCACACCAATAATAATGGCACCCTGAGGTACTACGTTCGCCACAGTCTGTGTGTGTATATGTGTGTGCGCGTACGTATGTGTGTGTGTGTACGTGTGTGTACGTACGTGTGTGTCCTGCAGTGCCGTGGTTGATGACATCAAAGTTTCCCACCAGAGATCAGTACAACAAGCACAGCGTATGAAACTCCACAAGAACAGAAGGTGGTACTAAGGAGGTACGTCAGAGCCAGGGTCTCCCATAATAAACACACACACACACTCAGCCACGCACACACACTCAGCCACGCACACACCACACACACACTCAGCCACGCACACACACACACTCAGCCACGCACACACCACACACAGCCACAGCACACACACACACAGCCACGCACACACACACACACACACACACACACACACACACACACTCAGCCACACACACACTCAGCCACACACACACACGCACTCAACCACGCACACACACACACACACTCAGCCACGCGCACACACAGCCACGCACACACTCAGCCACGCGCACACACTCAGCCACGCACACACCAGCCACACACACTCAGCCACGCACACACAGCCACACACACTCAGCCACGCACACACCACACACAGCCACGCACACACACACACACAGCCACCACACTCAGCCACGCGCACACACTCACACAGCCACACACTCAGCCACGCACACACTCAGCCACGCGCACACACTCAGCCACGCGCACACACTCAGCCACGCGCACACACTCAGCCACGCGCACACACTCAGCCACGCGCACACACTCAGCCACGCACACACTCAGCCACGCACGCACCACACACTCAGCCACGCACACACCACACACACAGCCACGCACACACACACACCACACACTCAGCCACGCACACACCACACACTCAGCCACGCACACACCACACACTCAGCCACGCGCACACACACCACACACTCAGCCACGCGCACACACTCAGCCACGCGCACACACTCAGCCACGCGCACACACTCAGCCACGCGCACACACTCAGCCACGCGCACACACTCAGCCACGCGCACACACCACACACTCAGCCACGCACGCACACACCACACACTCAGCCACGCACACCACACACTCAGCCACGCACACACCACACACTCAGCCACGCACACACCACACACTCAGCCACGCACACACACCACACACTCAGCCACGCACACACACCACACACTCAGCCACGCACACACCACACACTCAGCCACGCACGCACACACCACACACTCAGCCACGCACGCACACACCACACACTCAGCCACGCACACACCACACACACGTACACACACTCAGCCACGCACACACAGAGACACACACACTCAGGAGACAGGAAACTTAGGAGACAGGAGACCTAGAAGACAGGAGACCTAGAAGACAGGAGACCTAGAAGACAGGAGACCTAGAAGACAGGACACTCCGGAGACTCGGGAACAAGAGACAGTAGACTCACATTGAATGGAAAAGTGTTGTGAGGAACTACAAACCAGTGTAGGACATGAGGCTGGTTTGTGGTTTAACTTGAACAGAACAGTGTTTAAAGGAGATGAGATTAGGGTCCAATGGACCACAGACCCAACCTGATATTACAGTCTACAGGTCCTTGGGTCATATTTTTTTATCATAGCAGTTTTTAAAAATGTAATGATTGGTGTCAGGTTGTCTAGTTTCCTCACACTACCATCTATACGGGTTAGCTATTTGTTATACCTGTGTTAACTGGCTCTCATGAGGACCACCACAGGAAAGAAATACCCAGAGTTACCTCTGCTGCAGAGGATAAGTTCATTAGAGTTAACTGGCTCTCATGAGGACCACCACAGGAAAGGAATACCCAGAGTTACCTCTGCTGCAGAGGATAAGTTCATTAGAGTTAACTGGCTCTCATGAGGACCACCACAGGAAAGGAAGACCCAGAGTTACCTCTGTTGCAGAGGATAAGTTCATTAGAGTTAACTGGCTCTCATGAGGACCGCCACAGTAAAGGGAGACCCAGAGTTACCTCTGCTGCAGAGGATAAGTTCATTAGAGTTAACTGGCTCTCATGAGGACCGCCACAGTAAAGGGAGACCAGAGTTACCTCTGCTGCAGAGGATAAGTTCATTAGAGTTAACTGGCTCTCATGAGGACCGCCACAGTAAAGGGAGACCCAGAGTTACCTCTGCTGCAGAGGATAAGTTCATTAGAGTTAACTGGCTCTCATGAGGACCGCCACAGTAAAGGGAGACCCAGAGTTACCTCTGCTGCAGAGGATAAGTTCATTAGAGTTAACTGGCTCTCATGAGGACCGCCACAGGAAAGGAATACCCAGAGTTACCTCTGCTGCAGAGGATAAGTTCATTAGAGTTAACTGGCTCTCATGAGGACCACCACAGGAAAGGAAGACCCAGAGTTACCTCTGTTGCAGAGGATAAGTTCATTAGAGTTAACTGGCTCTCATGAGGACCGCCACAGTAAAGGGAGACCCAGAGTTACCTCTGCTGCAGAGGATATGTCCATTAGCTGCACCTCAAATTGCAGCCTAAATAAACGCTTCACAGAATTCAAGTAACAGACACATCTCAACATCAACTGTTCAGAGGAGACTGCGTGAATCAGGCTTTCATGGTTGAATTGCTGCAAAGAAACCACTACTAAAGGACACCACTCAATAGGCTTTTGGCCTTGAAGATTCAGTAAAGAGAAAGTAGTAATACAAACTGTCACAATGAGAGACATGGACATGCGGTCTCCCGTGGAAGGGGAAACTATGAATGTGGAATATCTGCACATTAAACGCAGAAGCCAAGTCATAGGAAGTGATTCGTACGACAAGAAACCAACAGATCTTGGCATTACAATTTATTTTTTATTTTATTTTACTAGGCAAGTCAGTTAAGAACAAATTGTTATTTTCAATGACGGCCTAGGAACAGTGGGTTAACTGTCTGTTCAGGGGCAGAACTTGTCAGCTCGGGGATTCAAACTTGCAACCTTTCGGTTACTAGTCCAACGCTCTAACCACTAGGCTACCCTGCCGCCCCTAAGGCACAATGTCATTGGGTGTGCTAAACAAACTCTACTTCCTGCTTGTAGAAACCCCTATAGCACTGACACGTTTGACTTTCAACACCTGAGTTAAAGTAATAAACACTGCAGCCTACCCTCTATTGTAGTGCATTCAGGAAGTGTACACTTACAGTAGTACAGCCAGACACAGCAGAGTGACAGAGGATGTAAGAGAAACCCTGGGCAGGCTGGACAAGGTCAAGATCCTGGCACCAGCAGTGGGAAGACACTTGCTTGGGCCAAGAAACACGAGCAATGGACATTAGACTAGTGGAAATCTGTCCTTTGGTCTGATGAGTCCAAATTTGAGATTTTTGGTTCCAACCGCGGTGTCTTTGTGAAACACAGAGTAGTTGAACGGATGATCTCCGCATGTGTGATTCCCACCGTGAAGCATGGAGGAGGCGGTGTGATGGTGTGCTGCATCAGATGACCTGGCCTCCACAATCACCCGACCTCAAACCAATTGAGACGGTTTGGGAAGAGTTGGACCACAGAGTGAAGGAAAAGCAGCCAACAAGTGCTCAGCATATGTGGGAACTCCTTCAAGACTGTAGGAAAAGCATTACAGGTGAAGCTGATTGAGAGAATGCCAAGAGTGTGCATAACTGTAATCAAGGCAAAAGGTGGCTACTTTGAAGAATCTCAAATATAAAATATGTTTTGATTTGTTTAACACTTTTGTGGTTACTACCTGATTCCATGTGTGTTATTTCATAGTTTGTGTCTTCACTATTAATCTACAATGTAAAAAACAATAGCTAAAATATATAAAAACCCTTGAATGATTGGCTGTTGGCTGATTGGCTGTGTCCAACCCTTTCACTGGTATTGCATATATACGTACAATTTGTCCTGACAACTAAAACAGTGTCCCTAGTATACCATAGTATTGGTATATAGTATACCATACTTAGGTAGTATGTAGTTGGTAGTATGGAGTATGCAGTTGGGAGTTGGTAGTATGCAGTTGGTAGTATGCAGTTGGGAGTTGGTAGTATGCAGTTGGGAGTTGGTAGTATGCAGTTGGGAGTTGGTAGTATGCAGTTGGGAGTTGGTAGTATGCAGTTGGGAGTTGGTAGTATGCAGTTGGGAGTATGTAGTAGGGAGTTGGTAATTGGTAGTATGCAATTGGTAGTTGGTAGTATGCAGTTGGGAGTTGGTAGTATGTAGTTGGTAGTGTTACGCACGCCTCTATGAAGAGGGAACGCAACACCCTGCTACAACTAAACTCTCCGTGAAGCGAAAAAGGTATGGACTGTAGGTGCAAGTAAGAATGACAACAGGCAGAATGTGGTACCGTTTACAAGGACTTTATTCCTTTACACGGTAATATGGGGAAAAGGGGCTGGACGGAACCAAAGCAAAGAAAGTAAATCTCAAAGCCCCCCTCTCCTATTTTACCTGCCTACCCACTACTTACCTAATTTAGCACCACCTGGTGCCCTAACCAAAATACAAGGGGTGGTCCGCCCAGGTCTTACCTAGTGTGTCTAGACAGCGAATATGCTACGGGTATATGTATGCCCGCGGGCCTCTTGCCTAAGCACTCCCTAGGTGCCTTCCCCTTTCCCCCTGGGAACAAATGAAACAGAATATTAAACAATTTCAAACAAACTAAGAAACAAAAGGATGTCAAATAAGCTCTATCTGAGCAACAAACTCACAGAACATACCACTTTCCAGCAAAATCAACCTCTATCACAATCAATCTCAGCAATCCCTACCTCCAGCAAAATCTCTACCTCCAAAAAGATCTCCCTCCTGAACAGAACACTGGCTTTTATATAGCTTCAGAAGGAATGGGTAATTGGAGACAGCTGTGTCTTGACGAGGGGGCGGGGTCAGCTCTCCAATTAGCCCTGGAGTCGATCAATCAGCTGCTTGAGGGATTTCAGGAAGCCATTTCCTGAAATAAACACATGCAAATACACAATCTACAACACATAATCTGGGGAACGTAACAGTAGTATGTAGTTGGGAGTTGGTAGTATGTAGTTGGGAGTTGGTAGTATGTAGTTGGTAGTATGTAGTATGTAGTATGTAGTTGGGAGTTGGTAGTATGTAGTTGGTAGTATGTAGTTGGGAGTATGTAGTTGGGAGTTGGTAGTTGTTAACACTTTATATCACAAGTTAGGTTGTCTTTCTATGACAGTACACATATGCCCAGGTATTTACTTCTAAACTACATGTTAAATGGGCATTACAGTAATAATAGCCTGCTATGTGGGCACGAACTGTGCATGTACAGGTAAGTATAAGCTGAGTGGGAGCCAAACCAAGCTTTGGTGGTTAGCGTGCAGGACAGGTCAGGACAGGACAGGTCGGGACAGGTCAGAGAGCTGGCATTATTATTCTCCTCATCTTCCTCTCCCTCCTCTTAGGCTCTTCCAGTAGGTCAGTGTTACAGAGGAGGCTCCTTCCTCCTCCTCCTCCTATTCTACCTCTTCCCCATCCTCGTCTTCCTCTTAGGTTCTTCCAGTAGGTCAGTGTTATAGAGGAGGCAGCTTCCTCCTCCTCCTCTTAGGCTCTTCCAGGAGGTCAGTGTTACAGAGGAGACACCTTCCTCTTCCTCCTCCCCCTCCCGGTTCTCTTGTGGTGAAGGAGAGTCGGACCAAAATGCAGCGTGTAGATTGCGATCCATATTTAATAAACAAACGTAAAACACAAATCAATTACAAACACTACAAAACGTAACGAAAACAGCCTATATTTGCATAAACTAACACAGAGACAGGAGCAAGGACACCAAGGACAATCACCCACGACAAACTCAAAGAATATGGCTGCCTAAATATGGTTCCCAATCAGAGACAACGATAAACACCTGCCTCTGATTGAGAACCACTCCAAACAGCCATAGACTTTGCTAGATAACCCCACTAGCTACAATCCGAATACATACACACCAAAACCCCAAGACAAAACACACCACAATACAAAAACCCCATGCCACACCCTGGCCTGACCCAATACATGAAGAAAAACACAAAATACTTAGACCAGGGCGTGACACCTCCTCCTCCTCTTCAGTAAGTCAACCTGCCAGCCCAGGCTAACATGCAGACAGTACCCACTGGGGACATACTGGATGAATTAACATAGTTTCCACGTCATTTCAACATTTGTTTGTTGTTGATGTGATGACATTGAATCAATGTGAAAAATTGATTGGATTTACAAAAAATCGTTAACATAAAAAGTCAACAACATGAAGACATTTCAGGAATTGTTGTCTTTTTTTTCACCCAACTTTGAACCTAAATTACAATGTTGACATTGTTGCTGATTTATCAATGAATTCAAATGAGTTGACAACTCAACGAAATGTAAATTAAAACTAGACGTTGACTCGTTTGTGGCCAGTGGGTAAGAGCCAAATGGATTAGAGATCACAGGAAAACCACTTGGTTCGGGTGGCGTTTACTCAGTGCTTTAGCACCTGACCCAGACTTCGACTTTATAAATAACCTTACTCCAGGCAGCCCCCCCAGCATCTCCCAGGTGGAAACTACCCAGTCACACGTGCCTAGGACTTAAGAACCCAGGTCAGGCAGGTCTGCTTTGGGAATATGGGTCAGACAGTTAGGGGAGGGAGAGAAGGGAAGAGTTTAACGTTTACTCAGAACTGTTACCTCAGCAGTCGGAAGCTAACCTTGATTTCAGAAAGGTCAGAGTCGTCCACACCAGGAAGTGATCGAAGTTATCCTCTGTTCATTACATTCTGTTCTATTTGTTTTTATTTCTGTATGTTCAGTCGTTGTTTTCAAGGCTTTGAATGTGATTTCGTTTACTGAGGTAATATTGATTGGGATGTAATGGTTGCAGACTATATTCATGTATAGTGGATTTTCTTTGTTGTCCATTGCCTTGGAACAGGGTGTGTTTTGGGGGGAGTGTGTGAAAGATCAAATTTCCTCTTCTGTTTTCTTAAAATATGTTTTTAAAAACTCCATCTCCTACTGTTTGGAAGAAACCCTATTATATAATAGTCAGCCAAAACAACACTATATTAGATTACAGCCAAATCAACACTGTGAAAGATTACAGCCAAATCAACACTATATTAGATTACAGCCAAATCAACACTATATTAGATTACAGCCCAATCAACACTATATTAGATTACAGCCAAATCAACACTATATTAGATTACAGCCAAATCAACACTGTGAAAGATTACAGCCAAATCAACACTGTGAAAGATTACAGCCAAATCAACACTGATTTAGATTACAGCCAAAACAAAACTATATTAGATTACAGCCAAATCAACACTATATTAGATTACAGCCAAAACAAAACTATATTAGATTACAGCCAAATCAACACTATATTAGATTACAGCCAAAACAAAACTATATTAGATTACAGCCAAAACAACACTATATTAGATTACAGCCAAGTCAACACTGTGAAAGATTACAGCCAAATCAACACTGTGAAAGATTACAGCCAAATCAACACTATATTAGATTACAGCCAAATCAACACTATATTAGATTACAGCCAAATCAACACTATATTAGATTACAGCCAAATCAACACTATATTAGATTACAGCCAAATCAACACTATATTAGATTACAGCCAAATCAACACTGTGAAAGATTACAGCCAAAACAACACTATATTAGATTACAGCCAAATCAACACTATATTAGATTACAGCCAAATCAACACTGTGAAAGATTACAGCCAAATCAACACGGTGAAAGATTACAGACAAATCAACACTATATTAGATTACAGCCAAATCAACACTATATTAGATTACAGACAAATCAACACTGATTTAGATTACAGCCAAAACAACACTATATTAGATTACAGCCAAATCAACACTATATTAGATTACAGCCAAAACAACACTATATTAGATTACAGCCAAATCAACACTATATTAGATTACAGCCAAAACAACACTATATTAGATTACAGCCAAATCAACACTATATTAGATTACAGCCAAAACAACACTGTGAAAGATTACAGACAAATCAACACTGTGTTAGATTACAGACAAATCAACACTGTGTTAGATTACAGACAAATCAACACTGTGTTAGATTACAGACAAATCAACACTGTAGTTGATTTCAGTTAAACGTTCCTTGTTGTAAACCAACATCATACTAGGTATGTAGGTAGTTTAAGTTAGAACCCTCCTAGAATCCCTCCTTAAACCTTAAACCACCCCCACACCAATCTCTTGAATGGACCAACCCTCTTTTGCATAAATTGTCTGTGACAGAGTAAGCCGGGTGAGCTGCAGGGTTAGGGTAAAGAGAGGCAGTGTGTGAGGACTGTAGAGCATATGAACAGAGATAGGAGCTGTGGACTCACAGGACTATACTATAGACACTACTGACTACTGGAGTCTATACTACAGGACCACGGACAAACTACTGAAGCTAGTGGGCTGTTGACCTGAAACGGAAACTGAACAGCATCATGCACTGTGCTACCTATCCCGTCTCTGTAGGGACCACCAGCAATAACCCGATGTATTGCTACAATGTCAAATCGGTGAGTGTGTTTATTACCTACTTAGAATTGTTTTTACTTTTTTTTAAACCTTTATTTTACTAGGCAAGTCAGTTAAGAACAAATCCTTATTTACAATGACGGCCTAGGAACAGTGGGTTAATTGCCTGTTCAGGGGGCAGAACGACAGATTTGTTTTACCTTGTCAGCTCAGGGGATTCGATCTTGCAACCTTTCGGTTACCTGCCGTCACTGAAAGGGTGTATAGTGTGTTTATGATCTATTTAGAAAGGGTGTATAGCGTGTTTATGATCTATTTAGAAAGGGTGTATAGTGTGTTTATGATCTATTTAGAAAGGGTGTATAGTGTGTTTATGATCTATTTAGAAAGGGTGTATAGTGTGTTTATGATCTATTTAGAAAGGGTGTATAGTGTGTTTATTATCTATTTAGAAAGGGTGTATAGTGTGTTTATGATCTATTTAGAAAGGGTGTATAGTGTGTTTATGATCTATTTAGAAAGGGTGTATAGTGTGTTTATTATCTATTTAGAAAGGGTGTATAGCGTGTATGTCTCTGTTATATTCTACTATTGATGAAGTAACACATTATTAAGTTTATAAAACATTATAACACTTCATCCTCTATTTTCTCAGTTTGTCCAACATTTGTGTATATCACTTGTTATTAACATTATCCTCATATACTAATAAGGCAGGGATAATAAAGTCAGACAATATCATTATCAGTGTGATAATATGCTCTGGTATTGTACAGAATTGACACATCAAAGTAAGCCTACTCTGTTCACTAGTGTTGCAGGTCCCTCATCAGTTTCAATTTAATAACTGCCATTCATCACTACAGGGATTCCTACATTCATCACTACAGGGAGTCTAACATTCATCACTACAGGGAGTCTAACATTCATCACAACAGGGAGTCTAACATTCATCACTACAGGGAGTCTAACATTCTATATCAGTCATCACTACAGGGAGTCTAACATTCTATATCCTTCATCACAACAGGGAGTCTAACATTCATCACTACAGGGAGTCTAACATTCTATATCATTCATCACTACAGGGAGTCTAACATTCATCACTACAGGGAGTCTAACATTCTATATCATTCATCACTACAGGAAGTCTAACATTCTATTTCATTCATCACTACAGGGAGTCTAACATTCATCACTACAGGGAGTCTAACATTCTATATCATTCATCACTACAGGGAGTCTAACATTCATCACTACAGGGAGTCTAACATTCTATATCATTCATCACTACAGGAAGTCTAACATTCTATTTCATTCATCACTACAGGGAGTCTAACATTCATCACTACAGGGAGTCTAACATTCTATATCATTCATCACTACAGGGAGTCTAACATTCATCACTACAGGGAGTCTAACATTCTATATCATTCATCACTACAGGAAGTCTAACATTCTATTTCATTCATCACTACAGGGAGTCTAACATTCATCACTACAGGGAGTCTAACATTCTATATCATTCATCACTACAGGGAGTCTAACATTCATCACTACAGGGAGTCTAACATTCTATACCATTAAAAGAACAGACCCTTTCATTTACCTCTCATCAAAAGTCATTGCAGTGAACATGTGTCATGGGGGTTAGTTATATGCAGCTATGGCTGTATCTGTGTGTTCAATGGTACTAGAACTGGGACTGAGTGTTCCATTCAGTCAGTGATGTCTGAGTAAATGTATGAAAAGTTCAGAATCTCCGTGGTTTCATTGTGATAGAAGATTATGACATTTGCAGCACATACTTACATTTTGTAATGTAATTGACCAAATGTCCCTCTTTCAGCGTTCAGAACACAACATATAATGTATCAGTCTATATTTACCGCCTACCATTTCTCTAATGTGTAGCAGATTGCTGTGATCTCTATTTGATTTAACCGTGGTATGTTTTAACACTGGTCCCTGTCCTCGTCCATTACCACCATCAAAGACTGGGAGACTAACTAACTAGAACCAGACGTTAGAGAGTAACTAACTAGAACCAGACGTTAGAGGGTAACTAACTAGAACCAGACGTTAGAGAGTAACTAACTAGAACCAGACGTTAGAGACTAACTAACTAGAACCAGACATTAGAGACTAACTAGAACCAGACGTTAGAGGGTAACTAACTAGAACCAGACGTTAGAGACTAACTAACTAGAACTAGACATTAGAGACTAACTAGAACCAGACGTTAGAGGGTAACTAACTAGAACCAGACGTTAGTACCAGACACAGAGGGGCCAATCGGTTGTATGTGGCTAAAGTTGGAAGGGGTGTTACTGTAGGGTAGAGGCCTTAGAATAGTTGGTCAATATTGCACTCATTTAAATCTTTCTCTAAATGATTGAAAGTATACATTTTTGAGTGCAAAATGGGGTCTTTCATGTCTTCATTTAAGTTTTTGTTTCCATCAGAGATGATACCAGTCAAGTTTTTGTTGCTATCAGAGATGATACCAGTCAAGTTTTTGTTGCTATCAGAGATGATACCAGTCAAGTTTTTGTTGCTATCAGAGATGATACCAGTCAAGTTTTTGTTGCTATCAGAGATGATACCAGTCACATTTTTGTTGCTATCAGAGATGATATCAGTCACGTTTTTGTTGCTATCAGAGATGATATCAGTCACGTTTTTGTTGCTATCAGAGATGATATCAGTCATGTTTTTGTTGCTATCAGAGATGCTATCAGTCAAATGTGTGTTGCTGTCAGAGATGCTAATGTATCACAACTGTGATGTTAAAGTGCAGTATATTACACCTCTATCTTCCTGTAGTTGTGTTCTTCACACATGGTGAAAAGTCTCCCATCATTTGTGATGACATGAGTGATGGTTTATAAATCAATGCGCTACTAAAAGAGAACGTCATGGTGACGGTTCATGTGTGTGTGCCAAGTTGTGTGTTCGGGGGTTGTTATTGGGGCCCAGTGGGGGTGTGCTGGGGCGGGGGCGTGACCATTATTAACGGGTCGCCTGCTACGTCCCATAGTGTGTGTATGTGTGTGTGTCCGTGCATATGCGTATGTGTGTATGTGTGTATGTTATTAACGGGTCGCCTGCTCCGTCCCATGGTAAGGAGGACAATTGGCATTATCCTGCACCATATGCTACCCACGGAGACTCAGACAGGGCTAGTGACAGCAGGGGCTCCTGTGGTTGGCCTGGTCCCATTATCACCATGGAACTTGTGCCAAACATGGCTAGAGCTGTGTGTGTGTGTGTGTGTGTGGGGGGGGCATTGTGTGTTGTGTGTGTGTGTGTGTGTGTGTGTGTGTGAGCATGCTCAAGAGGGTCTTTAAATTGAGAGCTGGTCTGCTTTATAGGCGTTTGTCACCGGGGTAACAGTGCCTGTTGTCGGGGTAACTGACACCCCATTGATGTTCCTCAGGGAGGTTGATTTTAATTTCCTGAATCAGATCAAAGAGATGGGGGTGCAGGTGCAGCACAGACCTCTCAGTGTGGGTAGGTGTTTCATTTGTAAAACCTCCTTCGATGATACAATAGTTCATTCTCATTTTTTATTGTAATAAAATAGAAAACTGTCACTGTTTCAACATTGAGTTATTTTCTAGGTGAGACAAAAGTCTCATACTATATTACAATGTGGTGTGGTCTGATCCTGTGGTCCGATCCTGTGGTGTGGTCCTGTGGTCTGATCCTGTGGTCTGATCCTGTGGTCAGATCCTGTGGTCTGATCCTGTGGTCAGATCCTGTGGTCCGATCCTGTGGTCCGATCCTGTGGTCCGATCCTGTGGTCCGATCCTGTGGTTCGGTCCTGTGGTCTGATGCTGTGGTCCGATCCTGTGGTCTGATCCTGTGGTCTGATCCTGTGGTCCGATCCTGTGGTCCGATCCTGTGGTCCGATCCTGTGGTCCGATCCTGTGGTCCGATCCTGTGGTGTGGTCTTGTGGTGTGGTCTTGTGGTGTGGTCCTGCTGTCTGAAGAGGATTTATCCAATGTTGTTCTGCAGCTTTTTCCAAATGAAATTCTTTCTATCCCAATCTTCCAAACTAGCCCTAAACCTGATTACGATTAGGGCAGCAGGGAATTCTCTCTCTCTCTCTCTCTCTCTCTCTCTCTCTCTCTCTCTCTCTCTCTCTCTCCCTCTCTCCCTCTCTCCCCCCGTCCCTCCCGGGCAGGCGGTGATGGGGAGGGAATGCTGTTCCCTTAATCCGGATGAGGAGGTGCATGGATCACCCAGTTTAGGGATTAACACAATAGCTCTGAGTCTGCTCCATTCAGCACACTGCTTGGTTTTATTTAGACTTCTGTAGTATACTGTATTATAGTGTAGTGTACTATAGTATACTGTATTATACTGTAGTGTACTGTATTATACTGTATTATAGTGTATTATAGTGTAGTGTACTTTAGTATACTGTATTATACTGTATTATACTGTAGTGTACTGTATTATACTGTATTATAGTGTATTATAGTGTAGTGTACTTTAGTATACTGTATTATACTATAGTATACAGTATTATACTGTAGTGTACTGTATTATAGTGTATTATAGTGTAGTGTACTTTAGTATACTGTAGTGTACTGTATTATACTGTATTATACTGTAGTGTACTGTATTATACTGTTTTATACTGTATTCAAATCAAATCAAATCAAATGTATTTATATAGCCCTTCGTACATCAGCTGATATCTCAAAGTGCTGTACAGAAACCCAGCCTAAAACCCCAAACAGCAAGCAATGCAGGTGTAGAAGCACAGTGGCTAGGAAAAACTCCCTAGAAAGGCCAAAACCTAGGAAGAAACCTAGAGAGGAACCAGGCTATGTGGGGTGGCCAGTCCTCTTCTGGCTGTGCCGGGTGGAGATTATAACAGAACATGGCCAAGATGTTCAAATGTTCATAAATGACCAGCATGGTCGAATAATAATAAGGCAGAACAGTTGAAACTGGAGCAGCAGCACGGCCAGGTGGACTGGGGACAGCAAGGAGTCATCATTACAGGTAGTCCTGGGGCATGGTCCTAGGGCTCAGGTCCTCCTCCGAGAGAGAGAGAGAGAAAGAGAGAATTAGAGAACGCACACTTAGATTCACACAGGACACCGAATAGGACAGGAGAGGTACTCCAGATATAACAAACTGACCCTAGCCCCCCGACACACAAACTACTGCAGCATAAATACTGGAGGCTGAGACAGGAGGGGTCAGGAGACACTGTGGCCCCATCCGAGGACACCCCCAGACAGGTCCAAACAGGAAGGATATAACCCCACCCACTACTGTATTATACTGTAGTGTACTGTATTATACTGTTTTATACTGTATTATACTGTACCGTACTGTATTATACTGTATTATACTGTAATGTACTGTATTATACTGTTTTATACTGTATTATAGTGTAGTGTATGGTAATATACTGTATTCTACTGTATTATACTGTATTATACTGTTGTGTACTGTAGTATACTGTAGTATACTGTATTATACTGTAGTGTACTGTATTATACTGTATTATGCTGTAGTGTACTGTATTATACTGTATTATACTGTAGTGTACTGTATTATACTGTAATGTACTGTAATGTACTATAATGTTTTATACTGTATTATAGTGTAGTGTATGGTAGTATACTGTATTATACTGTATTATACTGTAGTGTACTGTATTATACTGTAATGTACTATAATGTTTTATACTGTATTGTAGTGTAGTGTACTGTATTATACTGTAATGTACTATAATGTTTTATACTGTATTATACTGTATTATACTGTATTATACTGTATTATACTGTAATGTACTGTATTATACTGTTTTATACTGTATTATAGTGTAGTGTATGGTAGTATACTGTATTTTACTGTATTTTACTGTATTATACTGTAGTGTACTGTATTATACTGTAGTGTACTGTATTTTACTGTATTATACTGTAGTGTACTGGATTTTACTGTACTGTGCTGTATTATACTGTATTATACTGTAGTGTACTATAATGTTTTATACTGTATTATACTTTAGTGTGCTGTATTATACTGTATTATACTGTTTATACTGTATTATAGTGTAGTGTACTATAGCATACTGTAGTATAATGTAGTGTACTGTATTATACTGTATTATACTGTTTTATACTGTATTATAGTGTAGTGTACTATAGTATACTGTAGTATAATGTAATGTAGTGTACTGTAGTATACTGTGGAATGCAATAGTATGCTGTAGTATACTGTAGTGTTCTGGTGTATACTGTAATGTACGGTTCTGTACTGTAGTGTACTGTAGTGTGCTGTAGTGTACTGTATTATACTGTAGTGTACTGTAGTATACTGTAGTGTACTGTATTATACAGTAGTTCACTGTATTATATTGTGGAGTACTGTAGTATGGTGTAGTATGCTGTAGTATACTGCAGTGTACTGTACTATACTGTAGTGTTCTATAGTATACTGTAGTATGGTGTAGTATGCTGTAGTATACTGTAGTGTACTGTACTATACTATAGTGTTCTATAGTATACTGTAGTATGGTGTAGTATGCTGTAGTATGCTGTAGTATACTGTAGTGTACTGTAGTGTACTGTATTATACTGTAGTATGCTGTAGTATGGTGTAGTATGCTGTAGTGTGCTGTAGTGTACTGTATTATACTGTAGTATGCTGTAGTGTACTGTAGTGTGCTCTAGTGTACTGTAGTATACTGTAGTGTACTGTAGTGTACTGTAGTGTTCTGTAGTATACTGTAGTGTACTGTAGTGTGCTGTAGTGTTCTGTAGTATACTGTAGTGTACTGTATTATACTGTAGTATGCTGTAGTGTACTGTAGTGTGCTCTAGTGTACTGTAGTATACTGTAGTGTACTGTAGTGTGCTGTAGTGTTCTGTAGTATACTGTAGTGTACTGTATTATACTGTAGTATGCTCTAGTGTACTGTAGTGTACTGTAGTATATTGTAGTGTACTGTAGTGTTGTGTAGTATACTGTAGTGTGCTCTAGTGTACTGTAGTGTACTGTAGTGTGCTGTAGTGTGCTCTAGTGTACTGTAGTGTACTGTAGTGTGTTCTAGTGTACTGTAGTGTACTGTAGTGTGCTCTAGTGTACTGTAGTGTGTTCTAGTGTACTGTAGTGTACTGTAGTGTACTGTAGTGTGCTCTAGTGTACTGTAGTGTACTCTAGTGTGCTGTAGTGTACTGTAGTGTGCTCTAGTGTACTGTAGTGTACTGTAGTGTGCTGTAGTGTACTGTAGTGTGCTCTAGTGTACTGTAGTGTACTCTAGTGTGCTCTAGTGTACTGTAGTGTACTGTAGTGTACTGTAGTGTGCTCTAGTGTACTGTAGTATACTGTAGTGTACTGTAGTGTACTCTAGTGTGCTCTAGTGTACTGTAGTATACTGTAGTGTACTGTAGTGTGCTCTAGTGTACTGTAGTGTGCTCTAGTGTACTGTAGTGTGCTCTAGTGTACTGTATTGTGCTGTAGTATACGGTTGTATATCATAGTATCCTGTATTATAATGAGTATACTGTTGTATACTGTAGCTTCAGTTCACAGTTCTGGTATTGCGTTGATCCATAGACATATATTTACATATGTATTCATATACTGTATATATTCACATATAGGCTATACTGTATATACTGTATTCACATATAGGCTATTCTGTATATGTTCACAAGTATTCATATAGACTATACTGTATATATTCACATACTGGGCGGCAGGTAGCCTAGTGGTTCGAGCGTTGGGACTAGTAACTGAAAAGTTGCTAGATCGAATCCCTGAGCTGACAAGGTAAAAAATCTGTCGTTCTGCCCCTGAACAAGGCAGTTTAACCCACTGTTCCCTCGTAGGCCATCATTCAAAATGAGAATTTGTTCCTAACTGACTTGCCAGGTTAAATAAATATGTGTTTATATACATACTTTTGGTCTCTGGTTTCTACTATGCCACTGACATCTCTTCCAGTGACTAGGAAGAGTAACTTTACGAAGTCATTGTTTCAGTGTTATAGACGTTTAGTTCATCACAATCTTTCATTTAGCTGGTCCCCCCTTTGTTCTTCTCAGGTCTATACTCAATCTCCAAATCATGAAGACCTCCTCAGCCCTGACTCATCCTCACACCCCTCCTCTAAAGCTCCAGGCAACGTCTTCACGGGAACCTTTTTCAGTGAGCGACAGGGGAACAACAGTTCACCTGACATGTGGAACTCCAATGGAATGAACCAGCCTGGCTATGGAGGCATGGTGGGAGGGGCCTCAGCTCACCAATCAGGAAGCTACAACAACATGCAACCAGTACATAATCACCTGGTAAAGAACTGACTGTACTTGACTTTACTCACACAAAGAGTTTTAAATAAATAATGTTCTACTTATAGTTTTATTTTGATGGGCTCACACAGATGTAGATACTAACCCAGCACATGTACAGTACCAGTCAAAAGGGTTGCAGCACTCCATCACTCTCCTTCTTGGTCCAATAGCCCTTACTCAGCCTGGAGGTGTGTTGGGTCATTGCCCTTTTTGAAAAACAATGATAGTCCCACTAAGCGCAAACCAGATGGGATGGCGTATCGCTACAGAATGCTGTGGTAGCCATGCTGGTTAAGTGTGCCTTGAATTCTAAATAATTCACAGACAGTGTCACCATCACACCTCCACCTCCATGCTTCACGGTGGGAACCACACATGCAGAGATCATCCGTTCAACTACTCTCTGTTTCACAAAGACACGGAGGTTGGAACCAAGAATCTCAAATTTGGACTCATCACACCAAAGGACAGATTTCCACCGGTCTAATGTCCATTGCTCGTGTATCTTGGCCCAAGCAAGTCTCTTCTTATTATTGGTGTCCTTTAGTAGTGGTTTCTTTGCAGTAATTCCACCATGAAGGCCTGATTCATGCAGTCTCCTCTGAACAGTTAATGTTGAGATGTGTCTGTTACTTAAACTCTGTGAAGCATTTATTTGGGCTGTAATTTATGAGGCTGGTAACTCTAATGAACTTATCATCTGCAGCAGAGGTAACTCTGGGTCTTCCTTTCCTGTGGTGGTCCTCATGAGAGCCAGTTTCAACATAGCGCTTGATGGTTTTTGCGACTACACTTGAAATGTTCTGCATTGACTGACCTTCATGTCTTAAAGTAATGATGGACTTGGATGGATTTATCTTTGCTTATTTGAGCTGTTCTTGCTATAATATGGCCGCCTCGCTTCGCGTTCCAAGGAAACTATGCAGTATTTTGTTTTTTTTACATGTTATTTCTAACATTGGTACCCCAGGTAATCTTAGATTTCATTACATACAGTCGGGAGGAATCTACTAAATATAAGAGCAACGTCAACTCACCATTATCATTGCGACCAGGAATGTGACTTTCCCGAAGCGGATCCTGTGTTTTGCCTTCCACCCAGGACAATGGATCGGTTCCCAGCCGGCGACCCTAAACAACGACGACGTAAAAGGGGCAGACGAAGCGGTCTTCTGGTCAGGCTCCAGAGACGGGCACATTGCGCACCGCTCCTGAACATACTACTCGCCAATGTCCAGTCTCTTGACAACAAGGTTGATGAAATCCGAGCCAGGGTTGCCTTCCAGAGAGACATCAGAGACTGTAACGTTCTTTGCTTCACGGAAACATGGCTCACTCGAGAGACACTATCGGAGTCGGTGCAGCCAGCTGGTTTCTTCATGCATCACGCCGACAGAAACAAGCATCTTTCTGGTAAGAAGAGGGTCGGGGGGTATGCCTTATGATTAACGAGACGTGGTGTGATCATAACAACATCCAGGAACTCAAGTCCTTCTGTTCACCTGACTTAGAATTCCTCACAATCAAATGTCGACCGCATTATCTACCAAGGGAATTCTCTTCGATTATAATCACTGGCGTATATATTCCCCCCCAAGCAGACACATCAATGGCTCTGAACGAACTTTATTTGACTCTTTGCAAACTGGAATCCATATATCCGGAGGCTGCATTCATTGTAGCTGGGGATTTTAACAAGGCTAATCTGAAAACAAGACTCCCTAAATTCTATCAGCATATCGATTGCGCAACCAGGGCTGGTAAAACCCTGGATCATTGTTGTTCTAACTTCCGCGACGCATATAAGGCCCTCCCGCGCCCTCCTTTCGGAAAAATTGACCACAACTCCATTTTGTTGGTTCCAGCCTACAGACAGAAACTTAAACAAGAAGCTCCCGCGCTCAGGTCTGTTCAACGCTGGTCCAACCAATCTGATTCCGCGCTTCAAGACTGCTTCGATCATGTGGATTGGGATATGTTCCGCATTACGTCCAACAACAACATTGACGAATACGCTGATTCAGTGAGCGAGTTCATTAGAAAGTGCATCAGCGATGTCGTACCCACAGCCACTATTAAAACATTCCCAAACCAGAAACCGTGGATTGATGGCAGCATTCGCAAGAAACTGAAAGCGAGAACCACTGCTTTTAACCAGGGCAAGGTGACCGGAAGCATGACCGAATACAAACAGTGGAGCTATTCCCTCCACAAGGCAATCAAACAAGCTAAGCGTCAGTATAGAGACAAAGTAGAGTTGCAATTCAACGGCTCAGACACAAGAGGTATGTGGCAGGGTCTACAGTCAATCACGGATTACAAAAAGAAAACCAGCCCCGTCGCGGACCAGGATGTCTTGCTCCCAGACAGACTAAATAACTTCTTTGCTCACTTTGAGGACAATACAGTGCCTCTGACACGGCCCGCTGCCAAAACCTGCGGACTCTCCTTCACTGCAGCTGACGTGAGTAAAACATTTAAACGCCTTCTTCACCCGCTTTGAGGATAACACAGTGCCACCGACGCGGCCCGCTCCCAAGGACTGTGGCCGATGTGAGTAAGACATTTAAACATGTTAACCCTCGCAAGGCTGCTGGCCCAGACGGCATCCCTAGCCACATCCTCAGAGCATGCGCAGACCAGCTGGCTGGAGTGTTTACGGACATATTCAATCAATACTTATCCCCAGTCTGCTGTTCCCACATGCTTCAAGAGGGCCACCATTGTTCCTGTTCCCAAGAAAGCTAAGGTAACTGAGCTAAACGACTACCGCCCCGTAGCACTCACTTCCGTCATCATGAAGTGCTTTGAGAGACTAGTCAAGGACCATATCACCTCCACCCTACCTGACACCCTAGACCCACTCCAATTTGCTTACCGCCCCAATAGGTCCACAGACGACGCAATCGCAACCACACTGCACACTGCCCTAACCCATCTGGACATGAGGAATACCTACGTGAGAATGCTGTTCATCAACTACAGCTCAGCATTTAACACCATAGTACCCTCCAAACTCGTCATCAAGCTCGAGACCCTGGGTCTCGACCCCGCCGTGTGCAACTGGGTACTGGACTTCCTGATGGGCCGCCCCCAGGTGGTGAGGGTAGGTAACAACATCTCCTCCCCGCTGATCCTCAACACTGGGGCCCCACAAGGGTGCGTTCTGAGCCCTCTCCTGTACTCCCTGTTCACCCACGACTGCGTGGCCATGCACGCCTCCAACTCAATCATCAAGTTTGTGGAAGACACTACAGTGATAGGCTTGATTACCAACAACGACGAGACGGCCTACAGGGAGGAGGTGAGGGCCCTCGGAGTGTGGTGTCAGGAAAGTAACCTCACACTCACACTCAACGTCAACAAAACAAAGGAGATGATTGTGGACTTCAGGAAACAGCAGAGGGAGCACCCCCCTATCCACATCGACGGGACAGTAGTGGAGAGGGTAGTAAGTTTTAAGTTCCTCGGCATACACATCACAGACAAACTGAATTGGTCCACCCACACAGACAGTGTTGTGAAGAAGGCGCAGCAGCGCCTCTTCAACCTCAGGAGGCTGAAGAAATTTGGCTTGTCACCAAAAGCACTCACAAACTTCTACAGATGCACAATCGAGAGCATCCTGTCGGGCTGTATCACCGCCTGGTACGGCAACTGCTCCGCCCACAACCGTAAGGCTCTCCAGAGGGTAGTGAGGTCTGCACAACGCATCACCGGGGGCAAACTACCTGCCCTCCAGGACACCTACACCACCCAATGTCACAGGAAGGCCATAAAGATCATCAAGGACAACAACCACCCGAGCCACTGCCTGTTCACCCCGCTATCATCCAGAAGGCGAGGTCAGTACAGGTGCATCAAAGCAGGGACCGAGAGACTGAAAAACAGCTTCTATCCCAAGGCCATCAGACTGTTAAACAGCCACCACTAACATTGAGTGGCTGCTGCCAACATACTGACTCAACTCCAGCTCACTTTAATAATGGAAATTGATGGAAATTGATGTAAAAAAAGGTATCACTAGCCACTTTAAACAATGCCACTTAATATAATGTTTACATACCCTACATTACTCATCTCATATGTATATACTATACTCGATACCATCTACTGCATCTTGCTATCTTTATGTAATACATGTATCACTAGCCACTTTAAACTGTGCCACTTAATATAATGTTTACATACCCTACATTACTCATCTCATATGTATATACTGTACTCGATACCATCTACTGCATCTTGCCTATGCCGTTCTGTACCATCACTCATTCATATATCTTTATGTACATATTCTTTAACCCCTTACACTTGTGTCTATAAGGTAGTAGTTTTGGAATTGTTAGCTAGATTACTTGTTGGTTATTACTGCATTGTCAGAACTAGAAGCACAAGCATTTCGCTACACTCGCATTAACATATGCTAACCATGTATATGTGACAAATAAAAATTGATTTGACTTGTTATTTTACCAAATAGGGCTATCTTCTGTATACCAGCCCAACCTTGTCACAACACAACTGATTATCTCAAATGCATTAAGAAGGAAAAAAATTGCACAAATTAACAAGGCACACCTGTTAATTGAAATGCATTCCAGGTGTCTACCTCATGAAGCTGGTTGAGAGAATGCCAAGAGTGTGCAAAGCTGTCATCAAGGCAAAGGGTGACTTCTTTGAAGAATTTCTAACATAAAATATATTTTGATTTGTTTAACACTTTTTTTTGGTAACTACATGATTCCATATGTGTTATTTCATAGTTTTGATGTCTTCACTATTATTCTACAATGTAGAAAATAGCAAAAAAAAGAAAAACCCTTGAATGAGAAGGCGTGTCCACATTTTTGACTGGTACTGTACATACTGATGCACTCTGGTCCGCTGCCAAATCATGTGTATGTTGTTTATTGTTTCGCAGGACTATTCTCCCCATTCAGTCTCACCTGTAGAGGTGAACAGGGGTCTTCCTCCTATGTCTACCTTCCACCGTAACAACCCTGCTGCATCTCACACCCCGTCGGCCACCAGCTCAGAGAACACCACAGGAAACCAGTCTACAGGAAGGTCACAGACTGGAGCAGCCCTGGGGAAAGCACTAGCTTCTGTAAGTACTGGAACCTACCTGTCCTGTCTTCCTGTCCTGTCTACCTGTCCTATCTACATGTCCTGTCTACCTGTCCTGTCTACCTGTTCTATCTACCTGTCCTGTCTACCTGTTCTATCTACCTGTCCTGTCTACCTGTCCTGTCTACCTGTCCTGTCTACCTGTTCTATCTACCTGTCCTGTCTACCTGTCCTGTCTACCTGTTCTATCTACCTGTCCTGTCTACCTGTCCTTTCTACCTGTCCTGTCTACCTGTCTACCTGTCCTGTCTCTGTCCTGTCCTGTTCTATCTACCTGTCTGTCTACCTGTTCTATCTACCTGTCTACCTGTCCTACCTGTCCTGTCTACCTGTTCTATCTACCTGTCCTGTCTACCTGTTCTACCTGTCCTGTCTACCTGTCCTGTCTACCTGTCCTGTCTACCTGTCCTGTCTACCTGTCCTGTCCTGTCTACCTGTCTATCTACCTGTCCTGTCTACCTGTCTACCTTTCTACCTGTCCTGTCCTGTTCTATCTACCTGTCCTGTCTACCTGTCCTTTCTACCTGTCCTGTCTACCTGTCCTGTCTACCTGTCCTGTCTACCTGTCCTATCTACCTGCCCAATCTACCTGTCCGATCTACCTGTCATGTCTACCTGTCCTATATACCTGTCTTATCTACCTGTCCTGTCTACCTGTCCTATCTACCTGTCTTATCTACCTGTCCGACTACCTGTCCTATCATACTCTGTTCCTCTAATATTCTATGGCTTTTCCTGAGAATTTGGATTGGATTTGGAATGTCAGTTTACTTCCTGAATGGACTGAATTGAAATGGAATTGACCCCAATCCTGCTAGCCAGACAGAGTACAAAGCCAGAGAACAATATCCTCTATCCACAATGACTACTAGGGAAATGACCCGTAGTATTTGGTTGCTAGTATAACAAGTGACTGTGTCACATTATTAACGCAGCCCTGGGCCGTGCTCGTGCTGCTGGTGTGTTAATTGGATGCTGTCTGACCAGTAACCAGGATTGACGAGTCAGCTCGGTTTACGAGCCTCGCTGCAAAGCCCGAGGCGGAGGTTGTAAAACCACACAGAGAAATTACAGGTTGTGCTTTTAAAATGATGCATGGAGTTGCTCCTCACAGTCCTCTAACCACGTCTTTACCCCACCTCTTTACCCCACCCCTTCACCCCCACCTCTTTACCCCACCTCTTCACCCCCACCTCTTTACCCCACCTCTTCTCCCCCACCTCTTTACCCCACCTCTTCACCCCCACCTCTTTACCCCACCTCTTTACCCCACCTCTTCACCCCCACCTCTTCACCCCCCACCTCTTTACCCCACCTCTTTACCCCACCTCTTCACCCCCCACCTCTTCACCCCACCTCTTTACCCCACCTCTTTACCCCACCTCTTCACCCCCACCTCTTCACCCCACTTCTTCCCCCACCTCTTCCCTCCACCTCTTCACCCCCACCTCTTCACCCCACTTCTTCCCCCACCTCTTCCCCCCCACCTCTTCACCCCCACCTCTTCACCCCACTTCTTCCCCCACCTCTTCCCCCACCTCTTCACCCCCACCTCTTCACCCCCACCTCTTCACCCCACCTCTTCCCCCACCTCTTTACCCCACCTCTTCACCCCCAACCTCTTCACCCCACCTCTTCACCCCCAACCTCTTCCCCCACCTCTTCACCCCCACCTCTTCACCCCCAACCTCTTCACCCCTCCTCCTCTTTCTCCCTCCTCTTCGCCCCCTTCCACTCTACCCCTCCTCACCTACCTCTCCTAATCTACCCCTCCTCCTCTACCCCTACTCCTCT